>NC_090249.1:49792627-50042627 GCF_037325665.1 Littorina saxatilis
ACGATGCTACGAGTATACGGTCTTGCTGCGTTGCGTTGCGTTCAGTTTCATTCTGTGAGTTCGACAGCTACTTGACTAAATATTGTATTTTCGCCTTACGCGACTTGTTTTCTTCTTCTTTTTTTTTTTTTCTTTTTTTTCGGGGGGGGGGGGGGGGGCACGTGCCCCCTGTGCCCCCCCCCCCCCCCCCTCGTCCGCCCCTGTAGACATAAATAAGAACAACATATTACGCAACAGATTTGTTAGCAAATGAGTGCCATAATTATGTGCACCTCTGTTTGAGGTATGTTTTGTTATCACAGTTTGACAACACTGACCCCCCGCGGGTTAGGGGGAAGAATTTACCCGATGCTCCCCAGCATGTCGTGAGAGGCGACTAACGGATTCTGTTTCTCCTTTTTAAGTGTTTCTTGTTTAGAATATAGTCAATTTTTGTAAAGATTTTAGTCAAGCAGTATGTAAGAAATGTTAAGTCCTTTGTACTGGAAACTTGCATTCTCCCAGTAAGGTAATATATTGTACTACGTTGCAAGCCCCTGGAGCAAATTTTTGATTAGTACTTTTAAGTGGCTCTATCCCATCTCCCCCCTTTCCCCGTCGCGATATAACCTTCGTGATTGAAAACGACGTTAAACACCAAATAAAGAAAGTTGACAGCATTGACAATATTTGATAAACAGTCTGTGAATAATTGTACTATGTCTATGAAGCATTAGGCGTGTGAATGTGTGTATGAATGTATGTGTGTGTGTGTGTGTGTGTGTGTGTGTGTGTGTGTGTGTGTGTGTGTGTGTGTGTGTGTGTGTGTGTGTTATAAACTTATTTGAACTTGCTGGAAAACTCAATTATGTTAAAAGCAATTAGGTGTAAGTATCTTATGTCGACCGTCCATTTTCGTAAGAGAAATCTTGTGTTTTTAAGTTTGTATACTATTTATCTTAGACTTTATGTCCTTAATAATCTTTGCTGATGTGTGTGTGTGTCTGTCTGTCTGTATGTGTGCGTACATGTGTGTGTGTTTGTGTAACTTTCTGTCCTTAATAAACTTTGCTGATGAGTATGTGTGTGCCCGTGTGTGTGTATGTGTGTGTGTGCGTGTGTGTGTGCTTACGTGTGCAAACCCACATCTGAGCTTGAATCGGTTTTAGAGAGAGAGAGAGAGAGAGAGAGATTGATGTGTGCCCACAAAAATAATGCACGACCACAATGAGTTCATTAATGTTTGTCAGTGTGTGTTCTCGCGCACAAATGCGCTAATATCATCGGATACCTTGTGTCCATGGGTTTGTTAAGAATATCATCAGACATTTAGTTAGTTCTCGATTGTATATGGATCCCAAAAGTAGGTAAAGTCTGACCGACCTTTCTTGTTTCTTCCAAGGTACATGTCATAGTGCTGCATGCACAAATGTCTGTGCCCTGCCGGTCGCTTGCGCGCACAGCTTGTCAGGTCACAAGTGTTTTTCAAAATGCTTCGTGCGAGCTGTGCATATTGTGTGTTTTTCTGTATTCCATGTACTCATCTTCAATCAATCAATCAATCAATATGAGGCTTATATCGCGCGTATTCCGTGGGTACAGTTCTAAGCGCAGGGATGCTCTCTCTCTCTCTCTCTCTCTCTCTCTCTCTCTCTCTCTCTCTCTCTCTCTCTCTCTCTCTCTCTCTCTCTCTCTCTTTCTCTCTCACACTCCACTCTCTCTCTCTCTCTCTCTCTCTCTCTCTCTCTCTCATACTCCACTCTCTTTCTCTCTCTCATACTCCTTTCTCTCTCTCTCTCTCTCTCTCTCTCTCTCTCTCTCTCTCTCTCTCTCTCTCTCATACTCCACTCTCTCTCTCATACTCCACTCCGAGGCTCTCTCTCTCTCTCTCTCCCTCTCTCTCTCATATTCCACTCTCTTTTTCTCTCTCTCCCTCTCTCTCTCTCTCTCTCCCATACTCCACTCTCTCTCTCTCCCATACTCCACTCTCTCTCTCTCTCTCATATTCCACTCTTTTTTTCTTTTTTATCTCTCTCTCTCTCTCTCTCTCTCTCTCTCTCCCATACTCCACTCTCTCTCTCTCTCTCCCATACTCCACTCTCTCGCTCTCTCTCTCTCTCTCTCTCTCTCTCTCTCTCTCTCTCTCCCATACTCCACTCTCTCTCTCTCTCTCTCTCTCTCTCTCTCTCTCTCTCTCTCTCTCTCTCTCTCTCCCATGCTCCACTCTCAGTCTCGCTCTCTTTCTCTCCCATACTCCACTCTCTCTCTCTTTCTCTCCCTCTATCGGTCATACTTTGTTTATGCAATGATGTATCACTAAGGGTAATCCGACAATTCAGTATTGAAAAACTCATGTATCACAAAAACAAGAAGAAATGAAAGGTATCAATAGATAGAAACATATGAGTGAAACTGTGTGGGATACACATTGAGAAGTAAAATAGATGATCCTCTTACTGCACACGATGACAAGAGGTTCTCTGCGCTTTGAGCTTCTTCAGGAGAAGACATCAGTTTTCCGTCTTTTGTGTGGTACCCCTAAGCTAACAGGTACACAAATATGGTGTGTGTGTTTTTTTTTATAGTGTACACCTACGCTACAAGGAGCACCATTTTTTGTGTCTTCATAATTATGTGCTACCCCTAAGCTAATGGGAACCCAACTTTTTTTCTTCTTTTACAGTGCCCCCAGGAAATAAGGGGCACAATTTTGTCTTCGTATCTGCATGGTACCCCTAAGCCAACGGCAACCTAAATATTGTTCTTCTTCTACAGTGCCTCTAAGCTAAAAGGGGCACAATTATGTGTCTTCCAATGTGGCACCCCTTTTCTACAAGACCCCGGGATAAGCTACCAGGCGGCGCACAATTTGTATAGTCTGCTAATGCAGTGCTCTTGAGCTATCAGGCATGGGAATTGTCCGCGAAATCGCAAAAAGGAAATTACGTTTCAGCGAAAATAAAATAAAACTCGTGGCAATAAAAAGGTAAATTAAATTATATGTATACTTATTGTCTCTCTATCCATTATTTGCTTAAACAAGAACTATCAAAATATTGGTCTAAAATGCTCAAATTGGTTTTCCTTCGCCCCCCTGGTCTCCCCAACGGGCTCTGCCCCGCCGGGGCCTAGGCGGCCCCTGGACCTTGGCCTATTTTCAGAGGTTTTTTTTCTATTTTGGAATTCCCATGCCTGACTAGGAACCCAACTTTCAGAGTTCCATGTCCCTCTGTTTTAGACATCCCCCCAACCACACACTAGTTTCTGACACCTTGGCTGCCTATTCTTCTTCTGTATTCCCGCACCATGGGTATAATACCTCTGAACTGAATAGAACACGTCGTTTTCGCGATACCCCTGAGCTAAATGGAACCCAAATTGTTCGACTATGTACGGTACCCTTGAGCTACTGGGGGCACAAACGTAAGTGTACAAAGGGACGTAACCGCGAAACAGAGCGTAGAGTGAACGCCCCTGTCCTTTCCTCGGTTGTCAACAAACTGCAGCAGAAGCAGAAATTACCTTCAAACCGGGATTCATATTCAAGCAAATTGCATGTTCAGCCGTGTTTGAACAAAGATCTTAACTCAGGTACATGAGCGACATTTTTTTGCAATTCTTGTGCAAAGCAGCAGCCAAGTTTAGGACTGATTTATCCAGCCGTCGAAGTTTTGCAACATTCCTCTGACGTCTGCACACACACTCCACAACTTTGCAACATCCCAGCATAGCATCACAGTTCTTCGGCTGACATGTTTGCTGGCGTTGAGTGAAGGAAGTGGTAGCTGTGGGACAAGACTGGGTACCCAAGACTGAGCATGGCAGGGCGCAGTGGCGGTGGTCCTACCAGTCCCCGAATGTGGTCCAACATGCTGAAGTCTGCAGACGATGATGACGACGAAGAAGGCCCGTACGGAAGACTCCTGGACGCCGTCCTCAACAACGACTACAACACCGTCCAATATCTGGTGACGGAGGAAGGAGTCCAGCCGAGGTGTGACAGTCGCGGCAACACTCTCATCTGCCTGGCTGCAGTGGAGGGCAGGGACGGAATTCTCACCTTGCTCCTTGACCATGGGGGTGACCCGTACCAGCCTGATTTGACCGATTACATGTGGCTGCGTCGACCCATCCACCTGGCAGCGTCGCATGGTCACGTGGAGTGCTTGAAATCTTTGCTGGACAGGGGCGTGGATGTAAACAGCCGTGACAGCGACCACCGGACCCCTCTCCACTGGGCGGCTACCTACGGACAGAACGCTGCAGCAGAGACTCTTATCCTTAGAGGTGCCTCGGTCAACATGGCCCAGATTGATGGCTTCACGCCGCTTCACGCAGCTACCTGCCTCGGCCACACGCAGGTCTGTGAAACGCTGATCAGCAACGGTGCGGATGTGAACAGAGCAGATCGCGATAACTGGACCGCCCTGCACACAGCGGCTTGCTACGGGTACGGTGACGTTGTGAGCGTTATCCTGGACGCTGGGGCTCTTCTCCATCAGTGCAACAGCGACACGGAGACAGCCTTACACGTAGCCTGCAGCAGTGGATATCTGAAAATCGCGGAGAAGCTTTACGAGCGTGGTGCGCAGATCAACGCAGTCAACATCAACGGCTATACCCCCTTTCATCTTGCCGTCTACTATAACAAGTTTGATGTTGCTCGTTTCCTCGTCACAGTCAATGCGGATATTAACACGAGGAACAACTCTGGCCAGACACCCTTCAATCTTGCAGTGAACAGGGCGGAGGAGAGACTTGTGCGCCTGATAATTGAGGCTGGTTGTCACATCTCCCTGGAAGAAAGGAACCGAGTGACGGTGGCATCACCAGAACTCTCTGAACTGATACAGTATGTGGCCACCAACCCACGGTCCTTGAAGCAGCTCTGCTGTTTACAGATCCGCAGCGTCCTTGGCTTTACCTTGCATGATGACATTCCTACGCTTCCTCTTCCGAAGTCATTGAAAGATTTTATTGCTCTCAAACACCTCTGAAGGGCATCTCTACTATTCAAATTGTCCCTCCACCTTTCACATGGCAGCAGTGAAAATTCCTGTGAGATCTTGACTGAGTGATTGATGTTTTTATTCTCTTTTTTCCTGGTGGTTTTTATCTTCTGTACTTAAAAGTGTAAATAATCCTCAAGTGTGTTGTGAGAATGAGAAACCTGTACAGATCTATGTGTAAGACTAAGAGGCGTGATAATAAGCATTAGTAGGCAAGCTCTGATTCTTAGTCAAGACAGAGCTGATGGGGTAAATTCTTTTATGCATTCTGGGCATGCTGTTGATGTGCAGTACAGTATAACTTTTTTTTATCAGGTGCGGTCAGCTCATCATGCTCAAGTGTGTAACTGTAAGTTAAATCGTGAAGGAAATAGATAATTGTTTTTATTTCGTATAATTGATCAACATTTTTGTGTGAATGCCTGTGTGTGTACATGTATGCTTATGACTGAATTTGAGTGTGTGTGTGTGACTATGCGTCATAAGTGAACATTCATATCTGCTGTTGTTGAAGTGTTGTAATCAGATTTTTGAAACATTTGGTAAAAAAGGATTTGTACTTGATAATGATTGTAGTGCTCACTCTTAAGTTTTATTTGGTGAATTGGATCAATTTTTGAAAGAACTATTTCTTTTCTCCAAAATTGCAGTTGAAATTGATGCCACTGTCAGTTTCAAAGAGAAACTGTCAATAGTAAGACATTATGCAGTATGTCAAAGCTTTCTTTGATTTAAAGTTTGTTTAGAAAAGCAAAGCTTTGTAAACAATAGAAAAATAAAATTAATTACTCATAAAATTATTTCAAGAAGTGTGCAAATATTGTGGATCCATGCATGTGTGAGATGGTAAAGTTGTAGTCTGCATGTTTTATTTAAGCATGAAGTACAGTCGGAATCGGTTATAACGTAGCTCAGGGGAAACTGTATTTTTATATGTTATAACCGGTCTACGTTATAATCGGTTAGATTGGTTATAACGTAGATGAGAAAAAACAATACGTTATAACCGGTTTCCCCCTTTTTATGGTAAAATGTGGTCAAATAAGTATTGTTTTCTGTTGCATACGTCATATTCGTCCTATCTTTGAACTTTTCATTAGAGGGTACTGTCATAATCGGACATGAGAGAGAGAGAGAGAGGGGGGGGGGAGGGGGAGAGAGGAGGAGGGAGAGACAGAGAGAGAGAGAGAAAGGGGGGGAGAGAGACAGATGGAGAGAGAGAGAGAGGATCCAGGTAAGAAAAGTAATTGCAACATGTACGTCTTTTTTTATTATCGTAAAAACCTGTTGTTTAACTAAAGTACTGTTTTCGAAATTTGCAAACAAAAACAAGGAGTCAATAAAACAAACTGATTTGCTTTATTATGTCTGAATACGTTCTAACCGGTTATTTGTCTGGCGTGGCGTAGGAACAACAAATATATACGTTATAATCGATCTGCGTTATAACTGGTTCTTTTTCTGGCGTGGGAACGACAAATATATACGTTATAATCTATCTACGTTATAACCGATTACGTTCTAAACGAATAATTTTTAGTGATAAATAAGAACAACGCTGGCCGTGAAAAAATAAAATGTACTTTATCCCCGAGTACGCTAGTACTTGGGCTCAACAGACTTTAATTGTGTGTGTGTCTGTCTCGACTTAACAGCTTATTGCTGGGAAACTACTGGGCGCAGTTCGTTCAAAAGTTGATACACTAACTTGATAATAGGTTCGATTGATCGTATTAAAACTTCATAATGTTACCTGGGACCTAAATGCGAAATAAACCACAAAAACGACTTGGCGGTGGGAGGAATTCACACGGAGCAACAGGCAGCCTGATAGAACAGCCAGCCAGCGGATACTGTCGTCACAAAAAGACGTCATGACAAAGTTACACGCAAAGAGACTTTGACGTCATTTACTTTTGTTCGGAATTTTCCGTCTGTTCCTAGCTTGTCAGTGAAGACCTGACGTGAGTAAGCTTACCCAAAACGTCTTTGTTCTCTATTCACATTGCAGCTGTGAAATAATCAGTCTTGTGTCTCGGTCGTGTAGGTCAGAGTTTGCTTCTGCAATCATTGTGTTCGTGTTGATGACGGCTTCATAAGACAAATCAGCGAATCTATCGTGAGGAAGACGTTATATGTACAAATCACCGAACCCAACCCATTTTTTGTGTGCATTTTTCTGAAGAATAAACTGCATGTGGTTAATTTCATCCGTTTAATGCTTGTCGAAACGAGCCATAAGGCTTTAGAATAAAAGATTTCACGCATTGCTTGGCCATCTGATCACAGATGAGGTCGCAGTTTGTAGGTTGAATCTATGAATCGGCCAGAGATAGATCTGCATTTCTGGTCAGAAACCAACATTCACACCACAGGCATTCCAAACATTTATATTGTTAAGTTATGAAGAGGGTCGGCAGTATATTTTTCACTGTGATCAAATAAAAGAGAAAGGCCAGTCACCATGCACGTCCTCGGCTCGCATGCAATGTATTTATATAGCAAAGGGAATGCCTGTAATTCACACAGAGCAATCACTTGGTCTTAAACGTGCACAAGACAAAAACTTTCATACTGGGGGAGCGAGCCAGTCTGAAGAGTACTCGGGTCCAGCGCGAGCGTTTTTTATAACCGATCTACGTTATAACCAGTAATTCCGACTGTATGTGTTTGTGTGATTTTAGAAACAAGAGTGTTGCTGCGTTATAGTCAAATTTAATTAATTTTGTTCAGGCAAATACAGAGAAAATTTTAATGGTAAAATTTCCTGTTCGCTTTTTTCTGTTTATTTTTCTGTTTTTACACACAGTAACATATCTTTCCTACCTGAATTCATGCAGACAAGAGATTAATCCTTAGGTATCATCAAAGCACTACACACACACACACACTCTCTCTCTCTCTCTCCTTAGGTAGTACAGTGGAACCCCCCTTTTAAGACCCCCCAATTTAAGACCCTGTTTTCTAAGACCTTCTGTTCATATCCTCTGTAAAATTACCCCCATTTTAAGACTCCCTCCTTTATAAGACCTGATTTTCTCAGATTTTTCGAAATCTTGGAAGGGGGCGGTTCCACTGTAGCATTCACAAGAAAATAACCTCACACCAAAGACAAGGGAGTTATTATTTGGTTTACTGCTTTATTGATTTGTGAAAAGGTGTTAAAACACAAACATCCACTTCCAAGGATAGCTGATATACTAAAGATTACTTTGAAGAAATCAGATTCTAAAAACACATTTTCATATTAGTTACAGTTGTACATGTAGTACAGAAATGCTTTTCTAACCATTTGTTTTCCATCGTCTAAATAACAGCATACTGAGCGGTCAGATATCAAACGAACAACCCTTCAAACTACCTTTCACCCACCCATCACTGGTTTTCTACAGAGTAAAATCAACTCAATACAACATGTGAAGACAAAAAACAACACACCTTTAAAACATCCTATTTTAAACAGTGTAAAAAAACAGCCAATGAGCAACTCTTACTTGGAAATAACGGCATGAAGAATTTTAACATAACCTGGAAACAAACACCCGATTCTGTTCAAGATATGTTACATACTTTGAGCAGAGTAAAACATTGGACAAATACACTCTGTGTATTTTAGAACTGAATGATTTAAAACAAAATATTTTAAATTAGCAAGGACAAAACCCTTTGCAGACAAAAACCCTTGTACAAATCTTTCCAAAAAAATACAGTAGAAATCAACCCAGTTACTCAGCTAAGGTGGTAGTAAATACATTACATATCTTTTTGGTGTATGTACCGCATATATAATGATAAGAATAATATATCATATATAGTCCTATGAGATTATTAATGAAAACTCGGGTAGTTTTCTCACTGGGGAAAGTGAGCTTCCATAGAGTATAGCGCTACCTCCTATTTTTTTCTGCTTGTACATGTATTCATGTTTTCAAACCCTGAGTCTTTCACTGTCAAGTTGGGATCTTTATCATGCTCATGCTTACACATGGGGATGTTCGGACTCCGAGGAGAGCCTGCACATATAGACTAGTTGTCTATATGTGCAGGCTCTCCTCGGAGTCCGAACATCCCCACTAGTTGTCTCTGGGAAATAAAACCCTCGCTAACCCGGGGTTCGAACCCATACCGACAGTGGCAAGCATATCGGTCATAAAAATGCTAGTGGCAAACATGTAGCCCCACTCACCATCCAAAAGTAAAATAAATTAAAAAAATGTTTAAGAGGCTGCCTTCTTCAGATGTTGCTAAAACGATTGGTCGTCAAATGTCTGTCAACATTTTTAGCAAAACGACAAAACAAATAAAAGTCACTGGAATAAGATACCGGTAATGAGCTTAACAGATTGTGTATCAGCAATCAACAAGGGTATACACTGCAAAGTATAAAAACACTTTGTAGTTTTTCACTGAACAAAAACTAAAACAAACCAGTGAACAAACAACTTCCCTAGCACACCATCACCTCTTATACCCCTCAAACATACATCCTACTTGTACAGCATTATTCATTTACAAGCTGGTATGATGAAAAGTGGTGCGGATGAACATATAATGGGAAAAATTACATACCGGTACTTGACTTTAGGTATGATAAAGTCTATAACTGTGCAGTATAAAATGATGCAAGCCTTTCTTACATCAAAAACAAAATATGAGGAACAAAAACAACAACTATTTTCATCCAATCATGAAGGACAAGAGCACTATGCAACTAGTGAGATACTGATGGCTATGTACACATATTTCAATTCATTTAATGAACACCTAAAACTAAATGTACTCGCCCTCAAACCAGACAACATGTATGTTATTCTTCACTCAACACCTTTCAGGCATTCATTTCAAGTAATACTACAACTGCAGGCAAGTTAACAAAAATTAAGCTCCTTTACACAGTAATAGCAGTATGGCTGTATGAGATGAAAAATCATGCATTCATACTTTTGGCACACTTACACTATTCGCGCATCATTTTTCATAACAGCGCATAGTTGTGCATCCTTTATCGCAGACAGAAATAATATTCATTCCTATGACACTGATTCAACAAGGAAGATGTGGACTAAAAAATAAAGTCAGTACTTAAAACATTACCATACTATTTTCATTGCCAAGATCACTTAGCACCTTGAACTTTGTTTTTAAATTGGCTGGCGCAATTATTTATATCGCAAAGTAATGATTTGTACTGCCAATAGACAATTTTTGGAAATAACTACTTCGGGTTTGTACCGGCTCTAAAAGAGTGATCGAATACCCTTGCTTTTCCTCTGACAATTAACTTCACACATGTTTCGGGACACATCCCTTGCTAGTGATTGGTCCCTCCAATGTTTGTCCGAGTAAAAAGCAAGGGCATTCACTCTTTCACAACCCATACAAACCCGACAGAGTTATTTTCGGAACTCGTCTATTAAATAAAAGTCTGTCTTTACAAAACATGGAGAACATGAATCGACTTCTTCCGTCAGTCTCGTTAAATACTTTGTTTCCCTGTTTGCATCACTGGTGTTCAAACCCCAGTATAACAACCAAACCAAAACAAAAACACTCAGTAACTACTGTAGAAATAGGCAATCGACTGTTTCCTTGTGAGAAGCTTCATAATACATACGTAAGATGTACATGTACTTTGATTCACAGGATTTGTGATAAAACTGCTCTGTATTATTATAGTCCCTTTGCACAATTTTCATTACAAAATAAACTCCCATACCTTTTGAAATACTTTTACTCACATATCACAATAAATATGTACAACTACAGTTACTGTTTGAACCGGGAAAATCACATGGATCACCATTAAACTAAATATTTAATACAGAACAGCAGGCAGAACATAACCCAGCATTGTTCTGAATCTACAATGACTTAACATTTTACTCGTAATGTGTGTACTGTATTGGTTCCTTGACTGTCGACATAAACTGGTGCACTTTTGGCCAGATTTCGTTGGAATAGCTCCCTGTAAACTCCTCCACCATTCCCTTGTTCCTGCAACACAGTTTTAATCAATGCGTCAATAACGTCCTTTAAGCAGTCCATAGTGTCCTCTCCTACTTTGTTTTTCATAGGGAGAACTGAGACCAAAGCAATATTTACAGTGAAAACCCGTCTTCAAGACCTGATAAAATCTGACAAAAACAGGTTTTAAAAAGTCTTAAAATGAAGGTAAATTTACAGAGATTATGAACAGAAAATCCGAGAAATAAAGGTCTTAAAAGTGAGGGAGTCTTAAATTGTGGGGGGGGGGGGGGGGGGGGGGGGGTGTCCTAAAATGGGGGTTCTACGATCCTTTTATTGGGAAGTCCAATATATGTAACTTCATGCTGCAGAAGAAAGAACAAAAAAATCAATTTCATTTGAGAACAATAATACGAGAATGTATAACGCGCACATATCTCACCACAAGGCGACTCAAGGCGCACTCATACACATTCTTTCGCATTAACAACTCATGCACACTCATATAATAATAATAATAATACGAATATTTGTAACACGCACATGTCTCACCAACAGGCGACCCAAGGCGCACATACACTCATTCACACACACGGAGACTTAAAGTCATTAACAACACACACACAGACACAAATACACAACAGACATGTTCTCAAACCCAGACACAAATACACGTAGAATCGATGATGTCAATGACTCTCTATTTTTTCAGATGTCTTCTGGACAAACTTGAGATGGCAGCACTGAAATTTTACCTTTAATGCCCGAATTTAGGCAAACCAAATGTATCCCACATAACAAATTCTTTCTGCACCTCAAACTTCAAAGTAAATCCAGATGTACTTTTAACATCAGTTCCACCTCAAACACTTTGCCTCAGGCACAAGTTCTAGGAATTCTTTAAGCAATATTTTTGGTTAAAAGAATAAGTTACACAAAAAGCAATGATAAACGTTTGGCCTGCCTGCAAAATGGAAAGGAAGGATGCAAACTTGAATCTGAGCCATTCTATCTGGCATCTGCATGTATTTGGACTTTATGTCTCTTGACTTGGACAAGTTGTGCAGGAGTGGCTGTTCTATCTGTATGATATATTGAAAGTATACAAAAATGGCTAACTGCAGTCACCACAACTTTTGTCTGCTGTTCATCATGCAAGTCTTTTTATGCAAAACAAAATAACAAACTAGATATCAAATTGAAATCAGCATCTTAACAAAGCTGAACTGGTTGCTAAAACCTGACCTGCTAATGAAAAGAACAGTAGTCATGAAACTATCCAATAGGATTTTCAAACAAACTTTACCTGTAAAATTGTAAGACAGGATGTGTGAGACGGCGATAGTGTTCCAGTCGCTTGCGTACAGTTTCTTCCTTATCGTCATCTCGCTGACTCAAAGGCTCACCAGTCTCGTCATCCACACCCTTGTAAAATAAACATGTTAAAAATCAAAAAAAGCTCAAACATCAACCAAACTAAATCAATATGTGACTACTAAAGCAATGGGGGGGGGGGGGGGGGGGGAGGGACTTTGCATTTCATCTTAAAACACATTGATTCTTCAAGCTAGTTCTCTTTTTACATTTATTAAGTGTCTTTTTTTTACCCTACCACTTGTGGGCTATTTGTCATCTTTAAGAGACAAGGCATGTTTTGTTCATGGGCTTGTACGTGTCACCAACCACTAGTCTTGCTGTGGCTTGATTGTTAATTGTGCAGCATTGTTAGTAAATTTGCTTAGCACGTACACATAGACATTACAAGCACTACCCGTCTGGTTTGGAAAAAAAATTCTTGCACAAATTTCTCTTCCTGCCCTGATCCACGGCTCAATCACCAAATAGAAATCAATGCACAAAGTTGCAACTGTTGAGTAACAAAAACAATAACTATTATGCCTTTTTTTCCCCTTTCCTAATTTTCTTCTTCTTCTGCGTTCAATATTCATGGCCGTCTTATCTTCAGGTCAGTGGCTGCCATGAAGTCCGCAGTCTTCCGCAGTTCGGCAGCGGGTTCCCAGAGCTTGGTGCCCAGGCTGCCCTAATGAAGGGTTGAACCTGTGACCAGCAACACCGCAGACTGATTTATTAATTAATCATTTGACGGACACATTTGCCTTTTACGTGAGTGTGCATTTACCAAGAACAATAACAATGAAGGCTAACTCACAGCTACTTTGGGAGGATTGAATTCTGTGTGGTAAATGCGTCCACTTTTGGGGTGAGTCCAGCGGCCTTTGATTCTGTCCAGGATGACGTCAAACGGGACGCGCAAGTTGAGCACCACATCCACAGGCTCGTCATGCTCCAGTGATTTCGCCTGCTCTACTGTTCTTGGGAATCCTGGAGAGAACGAAGCATTTTACTTCAGGGTATGCATGGTTAATTCTCTGACAGTCGTGAAATTCATTACACAAAATGCACATCAACAAAATCTGTCTTCAAAAGTTTTCTGTTCTTATTTCACTCTCAGGCATCTAAATTCCACAAACATGTATTATTTGATTGTATGCATGTATCTTCAACTTCATTCCTGATGTTCTAAAGCAACGTCATACTTTCGATACCTGCCATCTCTCCCTTAACAACTCAGTCCATGCATGCACAGGTCAAAGAAATACAATGTATAACAACAAAGACATGGATGTCAGGATCTTAGCTGTTGAGTAAATTACACAAACAGATGAACAAACAGACAGAAACAATACTGAGACAGACATGCTCAGACAGACAAACAAGCACAAACACACACACCACGGCTGTCATGTGTAGATGTTCAGAGCAGCTACACAACATATATAACTTAATGAAAGCTATAAATTTACCATCAAGAAGCCAGCTGTCGTGTTCATATTTCTTCAGTTCATCCACCACAATGCTGGTTACGATTTCATCTGGCACCAACTTTCCCTCATCCATAAAGGCCTTGGCTTGTAGACCAAATTCTGCAATGACAAAAAGCAAAAATGTGTCAAACTGCTTCTTGCATATACCCAGGCCCTACACATGTAACATGTAATAATCAAAATCCTGATGTTTTGACAAATTTGAGTGAAATATCCTCTAATGTGACAAATCAATTTACTTTCACCCTTAAAAAATTAAATCTGCAGAACGTTGCGACTGTGATCAATAACAGTTGAGAATAATATCATTAAAACCTTGCCAAACCTCTGGAAGCGAGAGAGAGAGAGAGAGATGTGTGTGTGTGGGTGGGTGGGGGAGAGATTCACCATGTAGGCTCTTTTGACAGGTGGCTAGCTGTTACTGGCATGTGCCTGTACGTGTAGTGTTGTAGGGGAAGAACTTACGTAAAAGGACTACACGATCACAAATACAAAAGTGTCCTTACCTGTCATGTCGTAAATCTGTGTTCGGAGCAAATCCCCACTGGAGAGATGAACCATAGCGAAGTCTTTGGAAATGCGAGACGCAATTGTTCCTTTACCAGAACCAGGCGGTCCCATGATGATAGCTCGTAGAAATTTGGAAATCATCGTGCCTTTTGACTGAAAACACACGGCAATGTCAATCAAGAGCAAGGACACGAAACTCCGTTCACTTAAAATAATTTTATTTGCTCCAAGGAGAAAACCACACTGACCCACTTGCACAAGCTTCAGCTGATAAGGTACTCGCGTGAAGTGTAGTGATAAATTTGTTTGGCCTAGCTCTGGTTCACCAAACTTTCCTAACTTTCGGAATTGTATCCCAAGTATGGACTCTCTTTTGTACCATCTTGGGTAAATAGCAAACTGATATATCCCTATTCCGGCATCTGTCTTTTTGGGGGGAATTTTCATGAAACTCTTGAGAAGTTATGTATACTAAAAAAAAAATTTAAAAAATGTATGGCATCAAGCTCTGAAAAAGTTAAATGTGAATTAATAAACAATTTTTTTTAAAGAATAAGAGAGGTTGAAGTATTTTATATAGTCTGTCCACTCATGATAGTAAAGACTATAAGATCGACGTTCTCGTGAATATTTCGTTTTGTCTATGAAAGAAGATACTCTCTGTGTTATTTTGTGCGGGTTTTGTGTGTGTGTTTTTGTTTGTTTTTGTTGTGTGTGTTTTTTACATTTAGTCAAGTTTTGACTAAATGTTTTAACGTAGAGGGGGGAATCGAGACGAGGGTCGTGGTGTATGTGTGTGTGTGGGTGTGTGTGTGTGTGTAGAGCGATTCAGAGTAAATTACTGGACCGATCTTTATGAAATTTTTCATGAGAGTTCCTGGGTATGATATCCCCAGATGGTTTTTTCATTTTTTTGATAAATGTCTTTGATGACGTCATATCCGGCATTTTGTAAAAGTTGAGGCGGCACTGTCACACCCTCATTTTTCAATCAAATTGATTGAAATTTTGGCCAAGCAATCTTCGACGAAGGCCGGACTTTGGTATTGCATTTCAGCTTGGAGGCTTAAAAATTAATTAATGACTTTGGTCATTAAAAATCTGAAAATTGTAATTAAAATTATTTTTTATAAAACAATTCAAAATTACGTTTATCACGTATTCTTCATCATTTTCTGATTCCAAAAACATATAAATATGTTATATTCGGATTAAAAACAAGCTCTGAAAATTAAAAATATAAAACTTATGATTAAAATTAAATTTCCGAAATCGATTTAAAAACAATTTCATCTTATTCCTTGTCGGTTCCTGATTCCAAAAACATATAGATATGATATGTTTGGATTAAAAACACGTTCAGAGAGTTAAAAAGAATAGAGATATAGAAAAGCGTGCTAACCTCCTCAGCGCAACCGCTACCGCGCTTTTCTGGATTGTTAATTTCACTGCCTTTGCCACGAGCGGTGGACAGACGATGCTAAGAGTGTACGGTCTTGCGGAAAAAATGCAATGCGTTCAGTTTCATTCTGTGAGTTCGACTGAGTTTGACTAAATGTTGTATTTTTGCCTTACGCGACTTGTTTTTATGTATGTTCTCATCGTTTGCTTTACTAGTTCTCGTGTACATCAGTTTCTAAGATTTTTTCTTGTGTGTTCATGTTGATATGTTAGTTCTGCCAATGGTTAGTACATGTATTATGAGTATCTGACGACATGAATTTGATCAGACTATGTACTCTACAGTCTCTGATTTGATCTTCAGAGGCACCACTACCGGTGCTGAAAACCTACTGTCTTATCCTCATTCCAAATGGGAATGCCAATACTGAACAAAATCCTTTTCCTTGTTGTCGTAAAATCTTTATTTCACCCAATATTCACAACCAATGTATAATTAAAGTACCATGAAACTTTAATAAAGAATCCCATTGTAATAATTTCAGTCTCTTTAACTGAAGTTTGAGTAAAACAGAGGAGTTGCAACGCCAATGTATTGTTACGACTACTACAAAGTGCAATTACTTTTCCTCCTCGTGTGAGAATCTGTTCAGTGAGTCGAGTTCTGGATCTGGTAAGTGTAAGTGTTTTCTATAACATTCGACTATTGTTTCAGCGTTGAAGCTTTACAATGAATGAATTAATAGCAAATGACGTGGCACAAAAGATTATACACAAAAAGAGTTCACACGGGAAATCTGATGATTGATTTTGAAGGGAATTCATGCACGTCTGGCAAGTATCTCATCAAGCTTTGCTGGAGCGCGTGCTTAGTGAAGTTTGAAAATGAAATGCAAGGCTGTCCTTTTTTCTCGTTGTTCGCTGACTAGCTTGTTTAATCAACGGACGAAGACAGGAGTTTGATGACTTTGTGTTGGCAAAACTTTTGGTGGATACACGAAAGTGAAGCGTCAAAAGGGGTAGAGGAAATAGGTCCGAGTACAAAGACAACACCGTCTCCTGCTGTGTTTTCTTTTCCGTTCAAGCGCTACGTGTGTTGTGCATAGAGCTTCTAGATTTGCTTCTCTTATTCTTATCTTACTCTAGGCCTATATTTTATATTTCGCGGAGATCTAATTTCCTATTCCCCAATTGGAAGTAGAGGTGATTAATAGTATAATAATACACTGTTCTCAATCTCATGATTGTGTGATCTTGCACTTCAATTGTTGATTTGATGGTGCTGTACTAGTGTATGGAGTAAGCCTACAGCAGTCCACTTTGCATCTTGCACATTCTGATGAAAGTTGTAACTTTTAAAACCTTTTTCAGTTTTACTTTTAGCTTTCAACCCTGTAACATGTGTTGTTTCTTGTGTCCTAAAATGTATTCAGCCCACTTAGGCCAAAAAAAATAATAGGTGTGGTTACGGTAACATAGCCAAAAAAAATACGGTAGGTAGGTAGGCAATCACTTTTTTTTTTTTTTAACTTTTTTTTCTAATGTGTACAAATGAAACCTACTTGACAGGGAAATAAGTGTGCGACACGGGCGCTTTCGCTTTCATTGCGTTTTTTGCACTCGTTTTTTTTTTTTTTTTTTTTTTTTTGACAAATGTAATAAAAAGTTATAGGATCGGCCCCTACGGTGTGGTTACGGTAACCCGACCTACCCTATTTTTTGGGGCCGACCCTGTAACTTTTTATTACATTTGTCCAAAAAAACCACACACAAAAACAAGAAAACGGGTGCAGAAAACGCAATGAAAGCGAAATCGCCCGAGTCGCACACTTATTTCCCTGTCAAGTAGGTTTAATTTGTACACATTAGAAAAAAAAGTTTAAAAAAAAAAAATTATTTCCTACCTTCCTAACCTATTTTTTTTGGCTATGTTACCGTAACCACACCTATTTTTTTGTTTTGCCTTATCACACAGTGAATGTTTATTTTCGTCAAAATTACTGTTGCAGGAGCAAAAGCACAAGAGCAGAGATGAAAAAACACAGCCAATCTCCATCCCCTCGGGGCAAATCTAGCAGGAACCAGCGTGAAAACCCAGAGGGTGTCAGCATCTTGAAGAGAAGCAAAACAAAACTCAGCAGCAGCCCCAGCCCCAACAGAAAATCTCCTGCTCAAAAAACTCCAAAAAAGAAAGTCAGAGCCTCCCAGCAAGATGCGAGCTTTGAGTTTGAGAAGCCTACACCAGCAACTCCTTCACCGAAGAAGTCACCAAGCAAGCGTAAGGGCCCAGCAGGGGATAGCACCAGCTTTTTAGAGCAGACGCCAGAGTCACTGAGTCAGATCAGTTCCATCATGCCTCCAGACGAAACCATGATGAGCGGCCAGCACTCTCCGTCAAAGAAGCGACGACAGTCCAGCACGACACTCCACGCCAGCGTGACAGACGAGACAATGGAACTTGCCGTCCAGTACGCGAGAGGAGAGCCGGACGGCGCTGACCAGTCGTTGCACCAACAGAAATCGCCAAAGAAGTCAAAGGCAGCCAGAGCTCTGCAGGATATTCCAGAAGTAGAAGAGGAGGGGAGTGGCACGAAGCTGCATAACAAAGAAAACAGCACCATGGTGGCCCAGAAAGCATCATGCATGAAGGTGAGTGGAAATGGAAAACTTCGGTGTAACACTTTTCTGCAGCATTCACTGATTCAGATTTAGCCCCATCTGATCTTTGTTATCACACTGAATAAATCTCTAAATTGTTACTTTTCTTTTACTTTTTTTCATTAAAACTTTTAGTATGTGATACTACTTTTTTTGTTAGTTGTTACTTCCAGTTCTATGGAGTTGTATAAACTATAATACATCTGGAGTATGCCAACTTTGGGTGTAATTTCACTTTCAGATTGCGGATAGATACCTGGTTGGTTAACAAGAATACTACAGTACTGGTACAGGTTTGCTGGAGTAATGCTATTCTTACCTCACCATATTCTAGTACTACTAGTACTAGTATTTTAAGTACACTACAGGAATTTGTCTAACAGTAATGCTAACATTATTTATAGTGTGTGTGTGCAACCTAGAATTCGTCGTTTATTTTGAACCAGTGGTTTCATATAAATGGCTCTAAGTGTCAGAATGGCTGTGGGATTTCACACACTGTAGCTTTGGAATTAGTGAAGAATTTATTGTGAAACTCGGTAAGCTTATGCAAGGCTTGTTTTCCTCCACAGTTGCCATTGCAAAAGGCTGGCAAAAAGCTGAAGTCCATCAAGACACTGAACGGCAAGAACAAGGTCTTGTCCACCAAGGTCAAGAGGAACTTTGACAAGACTCTCCCCGATGAAACTCTTGGTGAGTAATACTAATAACAAGGAAATGTTCTTTAATTCATAGAACTAGAAGTTTGGTATTAACCCCTTCACTGCCACAGTATAACAGCATTTTGGTATTGCTGTGCGCCAGGGCAAAATTTCGCTTTCTTCGGTAGGTTCACTAATCTGTTCACTGCTCGATCATTTATTGAGATATCTCTTAGATCTTTGGCATGTGTTTTGCTTATACCCTTGGCTATTATGTGATAACATGATCATTGGACTTTGTTTGTGACTGTTATAGTAAAAATTGATATAATGACCATTTTTGTCAAAAAATTACAGTTTCCGGACTTACACACACACAAAACACTGCTAAAACTGGTGTCAAACATCAGGTACTCACATTACAGTCTATAAAAGTATTCTTCTGTGTGGTAATCCATAAATCACTTCTTGTAGAGCTTCCAGAACACTGTATCGCTTGAAAACAGGTCTACGAGTTGAGGTCCGACGTTCGGCCGCCATTTTGAATCCTATAGATCGGTTCTACACTTCTAACAAAGTTTTCGCCACGTGGTACTAACTTATCCGAACGGTCAATGGGAAAGAACTGTGTTTAGAACCCCTACAAGTATTTGGACAGTTTTCAAGTGATTACCTCCCATTTAGTTTTCAGAAATGTTGCTGATGTAAATGCCACGTACCTAGTACGTATATGGGCAGTGAAGGGGTTAACGTATGTGTGGATGTTTTAAGAATAAAGGTTTAGCGTGAATGTTTGTATAGATTGTTGTAAGGGTTGCATTTTTTCTCATGAGAATGAGAATGCTCTGAATTAAATAGAAACAAAAAGAGAGAAGAGAAATTACCATTGATACTTGATCTTTATCTTTTAGGCATGTTCACGACTTTGTAGCTTTATTGGACATGTAGATGTATGGACTATCTTGCAATAAACGCTGGATTTCATCAGATGTGACAAGGCTTGCTGGATTCCCAGTTCAGTGGAACCCCCCTTTTCAGACTTTCTATTCATCACTTCTGTAAATTTGCCCCCGTTTTAAGACCCTTCTTTTTAAGACTTGATTTTTCCAGATTTTTTAGTCTTAAAAGGGGGGTACATGATTTGGTTACGAGCTTTGGGGTTTTACTCTCTTATCTTTTGCTTCAGTCCCGAAGAAACCCAAACTGACGTGGAAGGAGAAGAGGACGGAACGCAAGATGGTGCGCAACAACTACGGCCTCATCACGTCAGCAAAGGGAGTGTGGGAAGAGTTGAGAAGGTAAACTTTTTATGCTTTTTTTCATTTTCATTACATATACGCCATCATTCTTTGCTGAGAAATTTGGGGTTGCTTCTTCCAGTTCCCAGTGAAAAGCTAATAGTAGCAAGGGTCTCGCTACACAGCTGTGTGCATATTTAGGTGTAATCAGTCAACTGCACTTTTGTCAGAATGACCAAGGTCTTTCACGTGTTGCGGTTGTGACACAGTGTGGGACATGGATGATGCCTCTGAGTTTTGACTAATATCTTTTACGTGTTGCGGTGGTGACACAGGGGTGGGTCATGGATACTGTTTACACGTAAAGTGTCTGTCCCAACCTGGATTTAAACCCATGACACAAGGAGCACAAGTCCTCTACTCTACCAACTGAGCTAAGAACTGAACTTTCTAATTGGAAGAAGGAGTTTCTGAAAACACATGTCATGGTTAGTTTCAAAGAAGACCTAGAACAAATGAGATGTTTGCCATGCTGATCATTCTTTCACTTTATCGGTTCACGGTTGAAAAGAAGATAAGCATCATGATTTTACTTTGAATGTTTACTTTAATGTTATGACTGGGGATGTGGCCCATACAATAGTAGGAAGTATTAACAACGACACAAGAAGAATCATGAGTCAAATATTATTAAAGAACTTTGAAGTTAATGCGATAGTGAGGAAGGCTTCCATTGATGTCAAATTATATCTTCTTCTTATCGATCACTCAGATGGAAACGCCGGTTCTCCGCGCAAATGTTGCAGTGCGCTGTAGGTCGTCCAGACTGCCATAGAGCTTCCCTTGCACCGTGGTCGCCTCCGCCTGTCAAATTATATAAATGCTGTAAATCATCGTACTGTGTAAAATAATGATATATCTATATATATTTATATACGACTAGTGTCTGTCTGTCTGTCTGTTCGCGATGCACGGCCAAAGTTCTCGGTGGATCTTTTTCAAATTTGGACACCGTATTCAGCTACACCCCGGACACAACCTCATCGATGAGATATTTCAACACGTGCTCTGTGCGCGCTGAACCGATTTTTTGTTTTTTGTTTTTGTTGTTGTCAGGATCCACTACCAGTAACTCTTCCTTATCTTCTCCAGTGTTTTCAGCCGCGATTATCTCCCTTCCTCCGTGTGGCGTCAATCCATATTCCCGATACTACGTTACTATTTTTAGAAGGTCACTGCACGTTACTATTTTTAGAAGGTCTCCAGTGTTTTGCGCGTTTATCTCCTTTCCTTCGTGCGCCGGCTTCAAAGCCGGGTCCCAGGCGCAGCCTGGTATTCGGCTCTACTTCCTGGCGAAGCCGGTACCCGGCGAAGCGGGTAATCATCTAGTTACTGATGTACGGTTTATTAACACAAACATTGTTCAGTACATTTGACTGTTCCAGGCAAAAGTTGTGAACACAAACATTGTTTAGTACATTTGACTGTTCAAGGCAAAAGTTGTTAACACAAACATTGTTTAGTACATTTGACTGTTCAAGGCAAAAGTTGTTAACACAAACATTGTTCAGTACATTTGACTGTTCCAGGCAAAAGTTATTAACACAAGCATTGTTCTGTACATTTGACTGTTCCAGGCAAAAGTTGTTAACACAAACATTGTTCAGTACATTTGACTGTTCCAGGCAAAAGTTGACTGATGAGAAGCGTAAGGAGCTGTGCAAGACGTTGCATGACAAGGTGCAGGGCAAAGTCAAAGAGGTACAGCCATGATATTAACGCTTAATTTTGATTAACCCTTTTGCTGCCTGTAGGACATCAGCTGACGTCCTGGGTAACTTGCTTTAACGGGCAACAAGATGTTCAATAAACAACAAAGAACAACAACTAACAAACAATGTGTGTGCCATGTGTGGTGTATTCATTTATTTTCCCCAAGACTGTTTTTGGTCACTGACTCAAACTTTTTTTATCTTACACATTATTCAGACCCCTTACCGGCAGACCGTTCGATAGTTTTGGCATGCAGAAGGTCTTCGGACCATCAATGCTCCTATTAAGTGGACAAGACCAGAACATTTGGGACTTAAACATATTTTCCAGCCAGGTCCAGCTCTGAGGCTGAGAACAACACTGCTTCTTACTTTCCGAGTTCATATTACACTGATGTGTATCTATCCAGGGTTACATGGACACATACAAGCTTTATAAAACTAAACGCAACACTTCTCTTGTCAGCTATTTGGCTGTTTTAATGAAGTATTTAAGTAAGTTTAGAGTTAAGTTGATGCATTATTTGTACCGGAAGTTCATTTTGCGAAGACTTCGTGAAGTCTTGACACCAAAAATTCAGTGCCAAATCTTTGCGAAAGAGAAATCACGATGTCAACTTTGCCCAATTAATATCAGGCTTTAGCTTTTTGCAGTTGATGGCCGTCTAAAAGTATTGCCTTTTTGTTGTCAACAGCTGGCAGTGGTTCACGATTCTGCTCGCATCATTCAGTGCCTGGTACAGTACGGGGGACCCGACTTCAGGGCTGCCATCATGGAGGAAGTTCAGCGTAGGTTGTTGTTACGCATTGTGCACGTTTTAGAGGCATCTGAGTTTTGTATGTGTGCGAGTGAGTTTATATTTGTATATGAGTTTAGGCCAAGGGGGAGGGGGGGCTTCTCTTGCGTTATTTACGGCTAGTAGCCTTGTCCGTGAGCTGAAAATAGATTACCAGCTTGAGTGGTTAGCTTTAATTTTTGTTTTAATGCTGTATATATAAAGTAAAGACCATCCAAGGGACCTACCAAAATGGTCGTTATAGACAGGCAGTGGGTGGTGAATTTTATAGAGTAAAAACTTGTGGATCTTGTGAAGTGGTCGTAATTGAGACTGAGCGGTGGTTGCCAGGCCAGGTTTGACTGTATTCTTTATTCATTGATTACTTTGCAATGCATTTTTGTTTCATCCTTTTTATATGTTCTTTTTCAGCGCACATTGCCTATCTGAGCAAAAACAAATATGGAAAATTCATCGTCCGAAAGATGCTGAAGTATGGGTGAGTGGTCAAGTGTTTACACTGTAGTTGACATTATCCCTTTTCCCCAATATCGCCTGCTCCAGTTCCCGTATGTGGATCTCTGAAACAGCCGCTATGCACAATGCTACTTATGATGCATATATTTTTCCATTTCAACTGGCTTCCTGCAAGGTTTGAGCATTCATAATTTTGACAAATTCGCAGTAGTTACTTTGCTTTGAAATTTACCGACTTACTTCCCATACCACGGGAGGAAACGGTTAAGCCTTCACACATAATTATGGGCACTCGTATGTTAAAAGTCTATGCCAAGCATAGGTACATGAGGTGGATTTAGCATGTTGTTCTCGTTTGGTTACAACCTCCCCTTTGATATAGTTATCATTCAACTATTTGCAACTTTTGAACTGTTGTAGGTTTTGTAATGGTGTTTGATGTACCTAAATATTTATAAGCCAAAACATTCTGTACTAAATTTGTATTCTTTTTTTCTACTGTCAAAATAACAGGAAAAAGTAAGACGGGTTACATTTTTTCTCCCTGTCATTTCTTG
Organism: Littorina saxatilis; assembly: GCF_037325665.1. Classification (NCBI taxonomy): domain Eukaryota; kingdom Metazoa; phylum Mollusca; class Gastropoda; order Littorinimorpha; family Littorinidae; genus Littorina; species Littorina saxatilis. The sequence goes on from NC_090249.1 coordinate 49,816,456, forward strand.
ATTACTACTGAAGTTTGTACTGTTACACTTGGTGTGATGATATGACATCTCTTTTAGAAAGAAAATCACATAGAAATTGTCTAATCACTAATCTTTGTACTTGACATTATGATCTACTTTTCCATTGTCCGTTGTCGGCACCAAAACCCAAAAAGTGTTGTCATGAAAGGATTCAACGTTTACATCTATTTTTCAACCTCCATTCTCAGTACCAAAAGCCAAAGAAGTGCCGTCATCAACGGATTCCATGGGTGTATGCGAAAGCTGATCCGACACAGAGAGGCATCAGACATCGTCAACTACGCATACAACGAGTTTGCCAACGCCAGCCAGAGACTGTTCTTGTTGGAGGAGTTTTATGGGCCTGCTTTCACAATGTTCAGGGTAGGTAAACCAGGTTTGGTCCCATTCCTGTAAGTTGGGCTCCCTTGTGAATCAAAAAACAATGACAGAACAAATCATTCACAGGAACATCGACCCAATAGTTTTTGTGGTGGACAGACAAATGAACAATTACCTGTTAATGTGCTCAGATTTGTGTCAGATACCATTTTAAATGTTAATTTGACTGATTGGCTGGTACCCCTTTTTTTTCGCTTTTGTGTTACTCAACTGGTGTACAAAAGTGGTTGATTGCATTGTTGAAGACAGAGGAACCTTTGTCGTCAATTTAAAAGTCTTCTTCATTTACTTGGTGTAGTGTTCACCTTTTGCATGATGTTTCATATTGCAATCGGATGTGTGTGTAAACCGTGCCTTATATATTTTCTACGGCAGTAACAAAAACATTGGTTGTTGTTTTTGATAATACATTACACAGGTATACAAATAAAACGCGTCAGAAAGCCCTTGAAAGGTCAGTACGCTATGGCTGAATCAATGGGTTGTGTTTTTTCTCTTACAGTGGACCCCCCCACCCCTTTTCAGACTTAAGACTCCCTCCCTTTAAAGACTGTGTTTTTCAGAATTTCCTTTCCTGACCTGTAAAATGACCCCGATTTTAAGACTCCTTCTGTTTTAAGACCTAATTTTCTCAGACTTTGTAGGTCTGAAGGGAGGGGTTGCAGTGTATTTCTTCCGTTATACTTTACGCTTTTATTGCTCATGATGTTGACAGACGCAGTCAACACGCAGCCTGGATGACATTCTGGTGGAACAGCCCGACAAGAAGGACATGATCATGAACAACCTCAGGGAAGCTCTCCTGCCCCTCATTGACAAGTGAGTTTGGTCTAGGTCCACCATCCTCAGCTCTTATGAAACCCATCGAACGATTGCAGAATTTCTGTTCGTACTAGGTCTTGTAGTTATTGTGCTTGTGTGCACACATGAAGGAGGATAAGGCACGAGCAGGTCTGCACATAATTCCCACCCTTAACCTGGCAGACACAGCCGGGATTCGAATCCTGAACTTTTATGCTTGGAAGGCTTATGTCCTGCTGATATGCCGGTCGACTGTTATAGATTTAAAGTATCACTATCAGGCTATGCACTCAAAGAAATAAGACTGTGCCTCAGCATTGTAATGGTTTTATCAAATGACAGATTTCCTGATTTTTCCATGAGATCAATGAATTATTATGTGTGTTCTTTTGTATTCCAGACAGATCCTTACTCTGCCGATGGTTCACAAGATCTTCCATGACTTCTTCAGGTATGCCGACACCAAGCTTCAGAAGGTGAGTGGTCCATAGTCCTGTACGTGAAAACTGTGAAGCTCAAAGAATCTGAGAAAATCAGGTTTTAAAAAGTATTAGTCTTAAAATGGGGGTAAGTTTATGAAGGTTATGAACAGAAAATGAGAGAAAGGTGTCTTAAAAGGGAGGGAGTCTTCAATGGGGGGGGGGGGGGGGGGGCTGAAAAGGAGGGTTCCACTGTATTTCAAAAGTGTGGCACTCGAGTCTACCTTCAAGCTGTAAGGTAATATATTGTACTACGTTGCAAGCCCCTGGAGCAATTTTTTGATTAGTGCTTTTGTGAACAAGAAACAATTAACAAGTGGCTCTATCCCATCTCTCCCCCCTTTCCCCGTCGCGATATAACCTTCGTGGTTGAAAACGACGTTAAACACCAAATAAAGAAAGAAAGACCTTCAAGCTTGCTTGCTTCAGTATTGGTTAGGCTGTGTGTGTTTGTTGAAGTAACATTATATTTAGAATTGCAAAGAAATAATGGAGAACGAAAAATCTCTCGGGTGCTCTTCTTGTTGTGGGTACAGAGTTTATGGAGGCAATATCTGTTGGTCATTGATGCATTAGAATTTTTTTTTAAACCTGCTCATTCTGATTTACAGTTTGCAAAGTGAACAGTGACCCGACCCATGGCATTGTGGTCGAAACTGGAATAGACTGGCTCTTTTATTTTTCTTATTTTCAAAATAACCATTGATTTTATGATAAATCAGTTGACTGATGTGTTCTATGCTGACTCAAGTTTCATCCATTTTACTGATTTTGAAAATAGCCCTTGATTTTATGATGAATCAGTCAACTGATTTATTCCATGCTGACTCAAATTTCATTCATTTTACTGATTTTGAAAATAGCATTTGATTTTACTGTGAATCGGTCAACTCAGGTATTTTCTGCTGACCCAACCCTGCAGGTGGATGAAGGCATATTCTAACTGATGTTTTTTACCTTTGCAGGACATGACGGAGGCCCTGAGAGAGTCGCTGATACACATGGTACACACCAGGGAAGGAGCTCGGGTTGCCATGGGCTGCATGTGGAATGGATCTGCAAAGGTACCACTACCCACACTTTCGAAGCAAATATTGAGTTGACAGTACTGATGGTCCCATTCTACCAATTGTTTCAGAAAATATGTTTCCAAACTTTTTTTGTCTCCATTTTTATGTGAATGTCCAGACTTTTGAAGCAAATGTTGATTTGAGAATAGTGATAGTGCAATTATACCAATTGTTTCAGAAAATGTTTGTGGAGAAAAAAAATCTCGCCGTTTTAGTGTGAATTTTTGAATTTGAAGCAAATCTTGAGTTAAGAATACTGATGGTCCATTTGACCGAATGTTTCATATTTGAAAATGATGGCGTGTTTCAGGACCGCAAGGTGATCGTGAAGAGCTTGAAGGGTCATGTGATCAAGATGTGCAAGGAGGAGATGGGTCACATGGTCATGCTGTCCATCTTCGACAGTGTCGACGATACAGTGCTGGTGCAGAAAGTCCTGCTGGATGTGAGTAGAGTAGTCCAGTGTGTGGGGGAGGGGGGGGGGGTGTGAGGGGGGGGGGGTGACTTCTGTGCACATTTCAGCAGTTCATCTGGAGTCGAATGATTTGAAAACCTACAGAATACATTTCTGCTTTGAAGGTTAGGTTTTTAGTTTCAATTATGCCATATGAGGGTGATGCAGCTAGATATAGACATTTGATGAGGCAGTGGTATGCTACATGTTGGTGCAGAAATTACCATGAAACCAAAATGCAGAATAAAAACAGTACAGTTATGACCTTTTTGTGGTATCTTTAGAATGGAAGTAGAACATAGAATGTACTGAGGCAGAGTATAATTTTATAAAGACAGCACAATTAAAGTGATTGTATTGTACATGTACCGTACTTTCCGGGTGACAAGGCGCTTCGTTATACAAGACGCACCCCCTTCTTTTTAAAAAAAATTGTAATCCAGTCACCCATTGGACGCAGGGGGCCGATAGGGCGCACCAAAATGACCCAGTTTTTGCCATGAGAGGTGGTTCCCCTGTCATATCTGAGAGAGGAAACACTTCCTGCACCGGGGTCAGTGACCGGTCAGTGACCGACTTTAACTGAGTGAAAATATGTGTGCTCTGTGTGTGCGGCCAGATCAAAGGCATTGTGATAGCTGGGTGGCCTTGTTTATAGACACGACCTTCTTCCCAGGGGTCAATGACCCAGTTTTTGCCATGAGAGGTGGTTCCCCTGTCATATCTGAGAGAGGAAACACTTCCTGCACCGGGGTCAGTGACCGAGTTTAACAGAGTGGAAATCTGTGTGCTCTGTGTGTGCGGCCAGATCAAAGGCAGGGCAGTACCAAGTAGCTGAAACATGCATTATCACAAGTTGTTTGACTGGTACTCAGGCGGTCTCTTTGAATTTTTTCGTATTTCATACACGGATTAGACGCTTTGTTATACAAGACGCAGGGGTCGAACTCGAGGAAAAAAGTCGCGCCTTATGACCCGGAAAGTACGGTATCCAAGGTGTTCATCTTAAGGTAGATCTGTCGACATACATTTACAGGCAGAACACCATTTAATATTTGTTTTTGTGGCTGTGCAGGAGATAATGAAGGGTATCGGAGAGCTGATCCATGACGTCCATGGCCGCAAGGTGTTGACGTACCTGCTGGTGCGTCGCGATCAGAGATTCTTCTGTCCGGACATCACGCAGGTGTTGCAGCAAGGAGACGTCAATGTTACCAGGTGGGTGCAACACTGAACGCACACATGCTGCCTCAAGTAAGGTTGATTAGACTTAAAAACAATCGAATGTCCGATAGCTTTGACACCTGCGATGTCTTTTAACACAACACTTTTTTTTGTGGCCAGGACATATTGACCCGTATGTATTTTGAATCCAGGTACAAAGACCTATTGTTCCCTGTGCCTGGGAACAACACTGTACAGTTGAACCCCACTTTTAAGACACACACACCACACACACACACCACACACACACAGACACACCACACACACACACACACACACACCACACACACACACCACACACACACCACACACACACACACACCACACACACACCACACACACACCACACACACACCACACACACACACCACACAGACACACACCACACAGACACACACCACACACACACACCACACACACACACCACACAGACACACCACACACACACACCACACACACACCACACACACACACCACACACACACACCACACACACTCACACAGTCACACAGACACACACCACACAGACACACACCACACATACACACACCACACACACCACACAGACACACACCACACACACACACCACACACACACCACACAGACACACCACACACACACACACACCACACAGACACACACCACACAGACACACACACCACACACACACCACACACACACACCACACAGACACACACCACACAGACACACACACCACACACACACCACACACACACACCACACACACACCACACAGACACACACCACACAGACACACACACCACACACACACCACACACACACCACACAGACACCACACACAGACACACACCACACACACACACCACACAGACACACACCACACAGACACACACACCACACACACACCACACACACACCACACAGACACCACACACACACACACACCACACACACACACACCACACACACACACACCACACACACACACCACACACACACCACACACACACCACACAGACACCACACACACACCACACAGACACCACACACCACACACCACACACACACACCACACACACACACCACACACCACACACCACACACACACACACCACACACACACACACCACACACACCACACACACACACACACCACACACACACACCACACACACACACCACACACACACACACCACACACACACACACCACACACACACACACCACTCACACACACCACACACACACACCACACACACACACACACACACACACACACCACACACACACCACACAGACACACCACACAGACACACCACACACACACACACCACACACACACACCACACAGACACACCACACAGACACACCACACACACACACACCACACACACCACACACACACACCACACACACACACACCACACACACACACACACCACACAGACACACCACACACACACACACACACACACCACACACACACACACCACACACACACACACACACACACCACACACACACACCACACAGACACACCACACAGACACACCACACACACACCACACAGACACACCACACAGACACACCACACACACACACACCACACACACACCCACTCACACACACCACACACACACACCACACACACACACACACACACACACACACCACTCACACACACCACACACACACACCACACACACACACACACACACACACACCACACACACACACCACACACACACACCACACAGACACACCACACACACACACACCACACACACACACACACACCACACACACACACACACACCACACACACACACACACACCACACACACACACACCACACACACACACACACCACACACACACACCACACACACACCACACACACACCACACACACACCGCACACACACACACCACACACACACCCCTTATAATACTTCCTCCCTTGTTTTTTTTACATTTTCTGTTCATAACCCCTGTAAATTGACCTCCATTTTAAGATTCCCTCCTTTTGAAGACCTGATTTTTGGAGGTCTTAAAAGGGGGGTTCCACTGTACACATGTTGAAATGTATGTCTTTGAATGCTTGCAGCAAGAAGGACCCGGCCATGAGAGCGCAGGAGCTGCGTGACTACGTGTCGGACGCCCTGCTGAATTACCTGACGGAGAACGCCATCGAGCTTCTGTCCAACAGCCACACCTCCCTCATCATCCCCCTCATCCTCAGCCACGCCTCAGGTAGCTTGCGTCTTCTTCATCTTCTTGCTCACCTGTATGTGCACACTCTGAGACGGTAGCCATGCCACACACCCGTGTCACCACAGTGGCATGTAAAAGAGGTTATTCTGCCATAAATCTTCTTCTTGCTCACCTGTATGTGCAGACTCAGAGACGGTAGCCATGCCACACACCCGTGTCACCACAGTGGCATGTAAAAGATGTCATTCTGCCATAAATCTTCTTTTTGCTCACCTGTATGTGCAGACTCTGAGACGGTAGCCATGCCCCACACCCGTGTCACCACAGTGGCATGTAAAAGAGGTCATTCTGCCATAAATCTTCTTCTTGCTCAACTGTATGTGCAGACTCTGAGACGGTAGCCATGCCACACACCCGTGTCACCACAGTGGCATGTAAAAGAGGTCATTCTGCCATAAATCTTCTTCTTGCTCACCTGTATGTGCAGACTCTGAGACGGTAGCCATGCCACACACCCGTGTCACCACAGTGGCATGTAAAAGAGGTCATTCTGCCATAAATCTTCTTCTTGCTCACCTGTATGTGCAGACTCTGAGACGGTAGCCATGCCACACTCCCGTGTCACCACAGTGGCATGTAAAAAAGGTCATTCTGCCATAAATCTTCTTCTTGCTCACCTGTATGTGCAGACTCTGAGACGGTAGCCATGCCACACACCCGTGTCACCACAGTGGCATGTAAAAGAGGTCATTCTGCCATAAATCTTCTTGCTCAACTGTATGTGCAGACTCTGAGACGGTAGCCATGCCACACACCCGTGTCACCACAGTGGCATGTAAAAGAGGTCATTCTGCCATAAATCTTCTTCTTGCTCAACTGTATGTGCAGACTCTGAGACGGTAGCCATGCCACACACCCGTGTCACCACAGTGGCATGTAAAAGAGGTCATTCTGCCATAAATCTTCTTCTTGCTCAACTGTATGTGCAGACTCTGAGACGGTAGCCATGCCCCACACCCGTGTCACCACAGTGGCATGTAAAAGAGGTCATTCTGCCATAAATCTTCTTCTTGCTCAACTGTATGTGCAGACTCTGAGACGGTAGCCATGCCACACACCCGTGTCACCACAGTGGCATGTAAAAGAGGTCATTCTGCCATAAATCTTCTTGCTCACCTGTATGTGCAGACTATGAGACGGTAGCCATGCCACACACCCGTGTCACCACAGTGGCATGTGAAAGAGGTCATTCTGCCATAAATCTTCTTCTTGCTCACCTGTATGTGCAGACTCTGAGACGGTAGCCATGCCCCACACCCGTGTCACCACAGTGGCATGTAAAAGAGGTCATTCTGCCATAAATCTTCTTCTTGCTCAACTGTATGTGCAGACTGAGAGACGGTAGCCATGCCCCACACCCGTGTCACCACAGTGGCATGTAAAAGAGGTCATTCTGCCATAAATCTTCTTGCTCACCTGTATGTGCAGACTCAGAGACGGTAGCCATGCCACACACCCGTGTCACCACAGTGGCATGTAAAAGAGGTCATTCTGCCATAAATCTTCTTCTTGCTCACCTGTATGTGCAGACTCTGAGACGGTAGCCATGCCACACACCCGTGTCACCACAGTGGCATGTAAAAGAGGTCATTCTGCCATAAATCTTCTTCTTGCTCACCTGTATGTGCAGACTTGTGATCCTAAGGTCACGGGTTCGAATCCAAGCGGGAATAGACACGGGTCAACTTTCTGTGCAGACTCATAGATGGTATCCATGTCCCACCCCTGTGTCACCACAGTGGCATGTAAAAAAAAAACGTGTCACCCTGCCATACGTCATTGTAGCTGACTACACCTAAACACGCACACACCTGGATAGCACAACTCTTGTTGCTGCTAGCTTTCCACTGGGAGGAAACGATAGAATTTCCCAGCAATGAAGTAATAAAATGAAAGTAAGCAAGTAGCCTCCTCTTACTGTGGCTGTTAGATTCATGGTGGTACAGCGAATGAGTGTTTCGGCAGCTGTGAACGAAGGTACTTAAGACCTGCAGTTGCTTTGAACATAACACATTTGTATGAATTGTATGTCTGTTAACACAAGTTGCCAGTTTGAAATGTTATCACGTCTGATGGGATGCCAGGCATGAAGGTTATTGATATATACATCTGTCAGACACCAAAGTTTTATTTTCTTATTTGTTCTTGTGCTTGTATAACATTATCCATTTGGTTAAGTATGAAGAACCTTTATTAGAGTTATTCTTGATCAATTCTTATGAAACCATGACATTCATTTAAACATCAACACTCTCTTACCCTTGCTTTTTGTCAGAAAACTGCATGACAGGTTGAAGCTTTTTGCTCAGATCACACAATGTTGTCATTCAACCTTTTAATGTATTTGACTTATCTTCGTGGCGACAGGGAACACAGCTGCAGCCTTGGACGCTCTGGCCCAGACGGTGGTGTCATCTTCTGACCCCAGCTACACAGGCACGGGGAAGACGGAGGACAGAAAACTGAGTCTGGTGGAGGATCCTGCCGCGCACATCACGCTCAAGAAAATTCTCGCCTGCGATCGCGAACTCATGCACCAGGGCAAAGAAGGTAAGTTGAGAAAAGAGTCCTTTTTTTGCGGTTTGCTTTTTTGCTTTTTTCAGCATGAGTCTTTTCAAATTATTTTGTACGCTGGTAAACCTGATGTATGCGTGTGAAACAGTAAGAAAGAAGAAACAGTCTGGCCGCAACCCGAATGAAACTTTGAAAGAGCATCGGAGATGGGAGCCTTAAGATCGTGTCTCTAGAACAAGGCGGCAAGTTTGCAGACGACAGAAATTTCTGCATTTGCAGTGTTTATTTGGCTTCGAAAAATTAAACTCAACCGAAAGTTGCTTTGCAATTGACCAGAACTTTCACTGGCCAGCTGGGTGAACTGGGCGAGCTGCTAGACGATTTCTACTAGCCTGGCGGGTGTTTTTTGTACCCACCCCTGGTAACCGGCCGGTTGATTTTGCAATCCCTGAGTGAACAACTTCTTTTTATTGTAAAACTTCAGATAATTTGGTATTGCTGCAAAAAAATGTCTTCTGGCAACTTGTTTCATAAGAAATTTCCTTGCTTTACATGTACTTCTTTTATTTATTTTTTTTATTTTTTTATTTAGTCATTTACTAACATATTACTGTGTTTATTGATTTATTTTTGTAGTTGTTGTGGATTCACATCAAAACTTGCTTTTTTTCATTTCAGCACTGTTCTCAGTGGCACTGTTAAATGCTGCCGACGCAACCACATACAAAGCCTGGGTCGCCAGCAACAGAGGTTGCTTCATTCTCATCACGTAAGTACACATCTCTGGAAGAAAACTGTAAGGCATAGGTTTTATCAAACCTTTGTCAGTGTGGTCTTGTTGGTTTAAACAGTGTTTCATTCAACAATTTATTGATATAATATATAATAAGCATGTTTAGGATCAACAACAAGCTATAATAGCTTAAAGTGTGGTCTTGTTAAGGCGAGTGGTGCAAGGAACACCCATGGTAAGACGTCCCAAAATGTGAGAAAATCAGGTCTTAATAAGAAGGGAGTCTTAAAATGGGAGGAAAATGACACAGGTTATGAAGAGAAAGTCTTAAAAAGCAGGGTCTTAAAAGGGGGGAGTCCCCAATGGGAGGTCTTAATAGGGGCGCAAGGGCCCAGTGGTTAAGACACTGCCCTCCCATGCCATGAGTGTTCGAATCCCGGCCGCACCTGGTGGGTAAGGCTGGAGATTTTTATGTACTCCAAGGTTAACTAATGTGCAGACCGGCTAGTGCCTTATCCCCCTTCCTTTTCTCCAAGCAAGCACAAGACCAAGTGGGCACAGAAAAGATCCTGTGATCAACTTCAGAATTCAGTGGGTAATAGAAACACAAAAATACTAAGCATGCATCCCTTTGAAATCGGCGTATGGCTGCCTAAATGGCGAGGTAAAAATTGTCATACACCTAAAATCCGACTCGTGCAAAAAATACAAGCATACATGAGAGTTTCAGCCCATGAACACAAAAGAAAAAGAACAGCCCAATGAACGTTTTCATTTTGTGTTTGCAGGTTATTTGAAGTGGAGAACGCCCAGGTGAACCAGACTCTGATGTGTCAGCTGAAACCGCTGAAAAAATACTTGAATAAAATGACCTTCAAAGGCGCCGAGATTTTGCTGAGGAAGCTGGACGGGGAGCAGGGGTCAAAAGCCAGCAAGAAACCTCTCGAAATCAGCTTGTGAAAGAAAAACTCTAAAACTTCTGGTGTTTAGATTAAAGTGTTTGTGGAATGACAGAACTTGAGAAAACACTATCTGGTCCCTTCTTCAAATAGAGCACTCTCAGCTCTTGGGCCCAAAAGTTGTAATTTCCAGGCAATTAAAAGAACGCAAAGCAAACATACATTGTGCTGGTGTGTTGTACTAAATGAAAAAGCTTGTGCTCATTCGATGTTGGTCTGAACTATGCATTCTGCCTGATAGTGTTTGACTTCTGGTCTTGACAGTAATACTGAAGAGTTTGTTCTGCTGACAGTACATATCCTGACATTCACAAGTCCATGGCAGTAACCTGGGTAGCATCTTTAATTTTGGAAACTTTTAGACTGAGCGGAAGCGTTCTGCTTGTTGAAAGTTGTTATAATGAAATACTTTAGTTTTTGCTTTTAGGACTTGTGAACGATTAAAAACAGCATGTGCACAACTAAAGAAAGGTCACTGTTCACTGTGCATTTCTTCAATCCGGATTTTAGACTCACAGACTTTTGTGGAATATTCAGTTTCCAGTACAAACTCAATTCTGACGTGCTCTTTTCTGCAGTGGAACTGAGCTATCTTTTTTATTGAGGCAGGAATTCCTGACACAGGACTTGAGAGATGATGAATGCTTGGTATGCAGGAGTGAATGTGTTTTGGCATGGACATGTTTACATGTACAGTATACATAGATGACTTGTACATCCTGTATTTATTTTGATTGAATGTGGTGAAATGAGTCGCTTAAAAATGATGAAATAAGGCGTGTTTGAAAATTGAAGAAGTGTGTGAATAGTGTGCGCTGAAGTGTGTTGTATATATCTCTCTCTCTCTCTCTCTTTTCATTCATTTTCTCACAGTTCTATGATGTGGAGCATGGAATCTGTACAACTAAAAGGGAACTCCGTTCTGTATTCCCGAAAAATAGACTGACAAGAGTCAAGGTTTTATTGCAGGAAGTGTATGGTTTTTCATAACCATTTAAACTCCTTTTTTTTTTTGCAGGAGAATATGCAAAAATGTTGAGCAACACTAATCTTTTCCCAGCAAGATTTGACAAAGTAAAAGAACTCCCCATCTACATGATCTAGACAAGCATGGGTTTTAAGGAAGACAATTTGACTGTAGTAGTATTCAAGTATATGTCAACAAATTTGTATTGTAAAACAAAGTGTAAATAGACGTTTTGCCTAAGGTTGCATGAGTCTCGTTGAGGTCACGGCTGTTTTGAAAACACACGTACTCGGTGATCATTGCAGGCCATTGCCAGTGAATTGTGGCTCAGATGTGCAGATCTTCAAAGGCATTTTGAGCAGACACTGCTAAACACACATCGGAGTCCGTTATTCGCTGCCATTGCTGGTTTTAATTGGTTAACCAGGTGTTATTGTTTGATTTACTTAAGTGGGGTGCAACTCTTCCTCGGCGACAAAAAAAAGTGTTTTGCTGATGCAGATTTTAACATTGAAGCAACTACAATTGTGACCCATGGAAGACAAAAATGTGTGTGAATGGGCTGAACATTCTTTTACCACTTTATCAATACATGTACGTGTTTTATACAATGTCATGATTGTTGTCTGGACGACAATTGCTGTGGAAAATGTGATTAAAATGTTTTTCCAAATAAATTTGCAGTGTAGGCTTTGTCTGGTTTGAGGGAGTGGCGGTATATTTTTGTCGTCCTGGAATTTTGCGGTAACTTGATTCATGGCGATTTTGATGTTTTTGAGCTTTACACTAAGTAAATCATTCTCCATGAGAAATATTCTCTAAAATACAAAGGACAATACAGGATTTAACATTCTTTTATCTTTCTATCCGTACCAGGTACAAATATAAACACGATTTCAGAATAAAAGTAATCAGTTTTGGCCTTCTGGTGAAAAACTTTCCAAAATGGGTTACACCAAAATTCCTTGACGACGTCGATATGTTGGTCTGTGCCTGAAAAGAGCTCTAGAGACATAAGAGATCTCTCATAGGAGATAGACAGGTGCAGTGGAACACCCCTTTTAACACTGTCTACCCCACCTATGTATACCCCACCTATGTCGACCAAGGTTTTTTTTTAGCCGAGACCAGCTGTGCTGCAGCAGATCACTCAGATTGGTAGTAACTGTGTAGAAACTGTGTATCAACACGCTGGAATGCAGGCGTTAGATCGACGTTACAGGAAGCCACTGTAGTGGCTGTGTGTACGGATATATCTGTACCAGGTCAGATAGAGCCATATGAATGAGTACGGATATATCCGTACCTGGGTACGGATATATCCGTACCTGGGAGACAATGAGTTAAAAAGGGGGAGTGTGTGTGAGCATGTATCCAAAATGGCTGGTTAGATGGTGTGCATTTAAAGCTGAAGAATACCAATAAAACCAAGTCATTTTGCCATGTAGAAAAGAGGGGAGACAATACAGCTACGATATATCTATAGCGTGGATAATGTCCCCTGGTTTTTGAGTCCCAAATGTCGGCCTTAGATCTACCACTCGATCTTCGCTCCCAAAGTCCCGACTTGTCACCACGGTGCCCCTCAATTCAATGCGCGACTTCCACGACATCCAGCAGGCAGGCATCCATGGGCGCGATATTCCGCTACCATGACAACACTAAGTGTGACACTTGACCACATACTATCACAATGTGTTTAAGGGGGGGTGTGTGGGTGTATGTGTGTGCGTGCACGTGTGTGTATGTTTGAGTGAGCATGGGTGTGTTTGTGTGTATATGGTGTGTGTGTGTGTGTATGGTGTGTGTGTGTGCGCCAGTGGAAAAATGGTCTGTGCCTTTTCATGTTCTTTAACAAACGATAAGCACATACATTTACAAAGACACACAGTCATATCACTAGTTTTACAATTAACAGCCTCCAAAAAACAATCAGCGTATAGCTGCCTAAATGGTAGGGTAAAAACGGTCATGCTCTTAAAAACTCACTGGTTCAAATACATGAGTGTCCATGGGAATTTCAGCCCACAAAAGTAAAAGAAGAAGTAGAAAAAGAACAAGTAACAGCCTCATCACACAGATCTGCACTCAGAACACATCTACCTAGTTTTTTTTATGACCACTGTGTTGTGACCGGTAGTTTATATACTGTTCCTGTGTCACTTTTCAATATTTGTGATCATCTGATTGTTTATTTGTTTACATATCCACGATAGAATCTTAGAAATGTCAGTTGTATACATGGAAAAGTCTGATACCCTACACTCAAGTTTCAGTCGTTATCATGGAAATTAGCATGTTAAGCCCTATTCTATTTGTTATTTCTGGGCTTATCACTCCTCGAACTTTCACAAAAGTTTACTTTAAAAACAAGTTGATCACTTTTATAAGGGGTAAAACAGGCAATCAAATTGATTAATTAACTGAAATGGCAATTTCATGGGTGGGACTGAAAATTGTCATGAATCCTGAACCTCAACCGAACAAAACAAAAACAAAAACAAAACAAGTCGCGTAAGGCGAAAATACAACATTTAGTCAAGCTCAGTCGAACTCACAGAATGAAACTGAACGCACTGCATTTTTTTCACAATGACCGTAGTCCGCCGCTTGTGCAAAATTGAGTGAAACTGACGAGCATGTTCAGCGCTGTAGTGGTTTTGCTGTGCTGCATAGCACGCTTTTCTGTACCTCTCTTCGTTTTAACTTTCTGAGCGTGTTTTTAATCCAAACATATCATATCTATATGTTTTTGGAATCAGGAACCAACAAGGAATAAGACGAAATTGTGTTTACGATTTCGGAAATTTAATTTTGATCATAATTTTTATATGTTTAATTTTCAGAGCTTGTTTTTAATCCAAATATAACATATTTATATGTTTTTGGAATCAGAAAATGACGAAGAATAAGATAAAATTGTTTTTGGATCGTTTAATAAAAAAATAATTTTAATTACAAGTTTCCGATTTTTAATGACCAAACTCACTGATTAGTTTTTAAGCCACCAAGCTGAAATGCAATACCAAACCCCGGCCTTCATCGAAGATTGCTTTGCCAAAATTTCAATCAATTTGATTGAAAAATGAGGGTGTGACAGTGCCGCCTCAACTTTTACAAAAAGCCGGATATGACGTCATATTTATCGAAAAAAGAAAAAAAACGTCCGGGGATATCATTCCCAGGAACTCTCATGTCAAATTTCATAAAGATCGGTCCAGTAGTTTAGTCTGAATCGCTCTACACACACACACGCACAGACACACACACACACACATACACCACGACCCTCGTCTCGATTCCCCCTCTATGTTAAAACATTTAGTCAAAACTTGACTAAATGTAAAAAGACAGAAAAAAAGAGGTCATAATCGAATCCGGATTTCCGGCATATACCAGAAGAATCCCACCCAATTTGTTTTCAAACTCTGTTTTTGTGGGGTTCATTATACATGTAGCAAATACACTCATTTCTTCTTTGGCCTAATGGTAAGGAAGAGAAAACGATCAGGAGAGGAGTTCAAGACTGGCTGAATTCAAGACTGGCTGAGTTCAGGACTGGCTGAGTTCAGGACTGGCTGAGTTCAAGACTGGCTGAGTTCAAGACTGGGTGAGTTCAGGAATGGCTGAGTTCAAGACTGGCTGAGTTCAGGACTGGCTGAGTTCAAGACTGGCTGAGTTCAGGACTGGCTGAGTTCAGGACTGGCTGAGTTCAGGACTGGCTGAGTTCAGGACTGGCTGAGTTCAGGACTGGCTGAGTTCAAGACTGGCTGAGTTCAGGACGTGTCTACTTTTTGTTATCACACAGATCATCACACAAACACATCTTTTCACGCTGGCAATCAGCACACAAAAGAAGAATCAGCGCAAAAGTAGACACACCAAAATATTTTTTTTCTTCTATAAAAACATAACATCCATAGTATCACAGTTGTAAATGTAACTGAGAATGGCACATCACAAATGCAGAAATTATAAACATTTTGCAGCATATTGAAAGAACATTGCAGCATCAACATTTTTAGCAACCATTTTCACAGCAAGTCGAGTTTAAAATAACTTGAGTCATTCTTAAAGTAAAAGACAGGATTTGTGGTCACAAGAACACACAAACAAATTACTATTGTAGAAACAAAAAGTAAATGAAAAGAAAAGAAAGAGAGACACTGCATATTTCAAAAGTGGAGGTATGTAAGATAATAGACCCTATCGGTATTCTAAGCTCTCGTAATCTCTCGCAAGCTTCAGAGCATAGCAAAGCATGCGGTACAGCGATCTCGTGCGAGCTGCACAAGTGAAGGTTCGAAGTTCTCGCGATGTTCAAAGCATAACAAAGAGCGTGTCTCGCGAGAGCTGCTCAGATACCGAAAAGGTCTATGGGCGGACTAACAATGGGATTGGGGAAAAAAAACCAGGCATGAATAACTAGAGACTCATGACAGTACAGTCGAACCTGCCTAATAGCAGCCACCTCTCGATAAAGACCACCTGCCGAATACGATCACCCCAAAGGATCCTGGACAAGGATTTTGGTCATATTATTTTTGGCGGGGATGTAGCTCAGTCGGTAGCGCGCTGGATTTGTATCCAGTTGGCCGCTGTCAGCGCGAGTTCGTCCCCACGTTCGGCGAGAGATTTATTTCTCAGAGTCAACTTTGTGTGCAGACTCTCCTCGGTGTCCGAACACCCCCGTGTGTACACGCAAGCACAAGACCAAGTGCGCACGAAAAGATCCTGTAATCCATGTCGGAGTTCGGTGGATTATAGAAACACGAAAATACCCAGCATCTTTCTTTCTTTATTTGGTGTTTTACGTCGTTTTCAACCACGAAGGTTATATCGCGACGGGGAAAGGGGGGGGAGATGGGATAGAGCCACTTGTTAATTGTTTCTTGTTCACAAAAGCACTAATCAAAAAATTGCTCCAGGGGCTTGCAACGTAGTACAATATATTACCTTACTGGGAGAATGCAAGTTTCCAATACCCAGCATGCTTCCTCAGAAAACTGTCAGAATAATGTGACTGGGTGAGACATGAAGCCTGTGCTGCGACTTCTGTCTTGTGTGTGGCGCACGTTAAAATGTCAAAGCAGCACCGCCCTGATATGGCCCTTCGTGGTCGGCTGGGCGTTAAGCAAACAAACAAACAAACAAATTCCTCCAAAAACGGCGTATGGCTGCCTGAATGGCGGGGTAAAAACCGGTCATACACGTAAAATTCCACTCGTGCAAAAATCCCACGAGTGTTCATGGGAGTTTCAGCCCACGAACGCAGAAGAAGAAGAAGAAGAAGGTCATATAATTTACCTTTCCATAAGCACCTGTCTATAAGGGCCATTTTGTGTTGGTCCCTTGGGTGGTGGTTTGACTGTATATGAAAGAAACTTGGCTAGATAAGATTGTACCCCCCACACCTCTTCCTCTACCCCTCCCCCACCCCCCCAACTTCCCCCCTCAAATCCCCTCCTTCTCTCTGCTGGAGGTACACATGCAGTTGTGCTATTGTCATCCTTCAATGAGTTTTTCTTTTTCTAAATATTTTCAGTGACTTTGTGTGTGAGGTTAATTGTGGGGCATAATTTGATAGTATCCTCTTATACACTTGCACTTGCACCGACTCTACAAAAGTGATACGAGAAAAAGGAAGAAAATAGAGATGAACACAAATCAAAAAACATTATGCATTGCTTATGTGGTCAAACATGTGAGAAGCCCGAGTCTCATCAAAATACATCTTTCTTTATTTGGTGTTTAACGTCGTTTTCAACCACGAAGGTTATATCGCGACGGGGAAAGGGGGAGATGTGATAGAGCCACTTGTCAATTGTTTCTTGTTCACAAAAGCACTAATCAAAAATTTGCTCCAGGGGCTTGCAACGTAGTACAATATATTACCTTACTGGGAGAATGCAAGTTTCCAGTACAAAGGACTTAACATTTCTTACATACTGCTTGACTAAAATCTTTACAAAAATTGACTATATATTCCATACAAGAAACACTTAACAAGGGTAAAAGGAGAAACAGAATCCGTTAGTCGCCTCTTACGACATGCTGGGGAGCATCGGGTAAATTCTTCCCCCTAACCCGCGGGGGGAATCAAAATACATAGATCGACCATTTGTAATTTGTATTTTTCATTTCAAGCACCCTCCTGAACACACACACACACGCCCTCTTTCTCCTTGACCCTTCAAGACAGGTGTGCACAACTGTACACAAAAGCAAACTTGTCTTTCCTTCTTTTAGCCCAATATCATGTCATTATCATACCGCAAGGGTAGCCCGCAGATTGAAATAGGCTACCCCCTGGCTGGCAACTCAGGGCAACAATGTTCCCACTGTCTATCCTTTCTCCTTGTTTCTCATCTTCCGTCTCTTGTCTTGCTTTTTATCTGCACTGTTTTCTGCCTTCAAGCCCTGTAATCTATCTGTATTCATAAAAAATCTCTTAATCACTCCAAGTCGGAGTATGGCTGCCCATGCGGCAGTGTATAACAAACGGCCATACACGCACAATTCTCATCCCCGAAAAGGGATGACCCTGGGAACTCAAGCCCAGGAACAAGAAGAAGAAGAAGATGTCATTATCAAACACAACACATCATATTCTCTCCCCTCCTCAAAGTTGTGACCATACATATGAACAGTTTACAAATCATTCAACTAGTCAGTCTGTCTGTCTGTCTGTCTGTCTGTCTGTCTCTCTCTCTGTCTGTCTGTCTGTCTGTCTGTCTGTCTGTCTGTCTGTCTGTCTGTCTGTCTGTCTGTCTGTCTGTCTGTCTGTCTGTCTGTCTGTCTGTCTGTCTGTCTGTCTGTCTGTCTGTCTGTCTGTCTGTCTGTCTGTCTGTCTGTCTGTCTTTCTGGCTGTCTGTCTGTCTGTATGCATGTATGTCTGTCTGTCTGCCTGTCCGTCCGTCCGTCCGTCCGTCCGTCCATCCGTCCGTCTGTCTGTCTGTCTGTCTGTCTCTCTCTCTCTCTCAATAAATGAAAGACATGAAGTTTTTGTTCACTTGCAAAATGCACATCTATAAGAGGCACAAAAGTTTTGGGGTCAAGAAAAAAAACCAAGCATTAATTATCTGTCATTAAATAAAATGAAAACGCAGATTGTGAGTATGTACCAAGTTTGCCTTGCTTCGTAACCCACACAAGACGATGGGGGAAAAAAGCATTAAATATCTTGCATTAATTAACATGGAAAAGGGAATCAAGAGTATGTACCAAATTTCTTTTGCTTTCACCCAAAATAGCGGATGATTGACACCCAAAAAGAAAGTGAGTGAGATCAACTCCTTGAATAAATATCTTAAAATGTAAATTTCAAGCAATCAAATTCACTTAATTATGACATTTTGTCCTTTCTCAACATTCAAAGTTCAATCTTTAGTCAAAATTTCTTCAGGTGTCTTAAATATACATGAAGCCTTCCGTTATATTTTTCTTTTCAAAGAATAATGTTTTATATGTTACTTTTTTCATCTTGGTATTAATGGTAAATGCAATAAAAGATTTGTCAATGAGATGAAAAGGTTACTATAGCCGAGACTTTTTTGTTGTTGTAATGAGACGGTAAGTTTGCCTACGTTTGACTGAACAGAGGTGCTAATACCGTATTTTCCGGGTTACAAGGCGCTACAGCGCATAAGGCGCACCCCCTTCTTTTTAAACAAAATTGTAATCCAGTCACCCATTGGGCGCAGGGGGCCGATAGGGCGCACCAAAATTAAAAAAGTATACCGGTTTGTTAACGGTCGAAGAATGAAAATAAGCCGCACATCAAAGGAAGAATACAGAGTGGAAATATGTGTGCTCTGTGTGTGCGACGAGATCAAAGGCAGGTCCATTGTGATAGCTGGGTTGCCTTGTTTAGACACTGACCTTCTTCCCAGGGGTCAATGACCCAGTTTTTGCTATGAGAGGTGGTTCCCCTGTCATAGATTTGAGAGAGGAAACACTTCCTGCACCGGGGTCAGTGACCGAGTTTAACCTATGGGGCGGTCTCTTTGATGTCTTGAGAGGAAACTTGGCCAGGGTAGTACCTAGTAGCTGAAACATGCATTATCACAAGTTGTTTGACTGGTACTCAGGCGGTCTCTTTGATTTTTTTCGTATTTCATACACGGATTAGGCGCTTCGTTATACAAGACGCAGGGGTCAAACTCGAGGAAAAAGAAAAAAGTCGCGCCTTATGACCCGGAAAGTACGGTACATGTATCCTGTATCAAAGCAAGAGATCTGTACAAATTCAGGTGCATTCTGAACGAATGATGTCTTGGTTACCATCACAGTATACCACGTCACACATTTTTTTTGTAAAAGGCAGAAAAAATCAATCAGAAAAGAAAAAGAAAATGTGTGTGTTTGCACACACAGCCACACATGCTATTAGTGGTCATGTTAAGACATTTTCACAAAATGTCACAATCTTACGTAGAATGAGAGGGAAAACATTGCTCGGCACATGTGGATGTTTTAAACATTTACTGACCAAACACATCACTCTACTAGCAGGTGGTTTGTAAAGCATTAAGGGCAGGTGGGCCAGTGCAAAATTGACCAAATCGTTCAAAACACTGTTTTGGGTATTTTAGCAGATTATGTTTCCATAACATACCTATCATCCATGTGTGTCGGTGTTTTTGTCAAAAGTGTCCTATTTATCTGTCAATAAAGACAAAATGTGAACATGTGTGGCATTGATTGTCTTCTGTAGTCGATATTCCCCCGCCAAAAAATGTCTCATTTCAAAGGCTAGTTACGGCTTTGTCCTCAGCAAAACAGTGCATTCACGACATACGAAACTGCGCAGCAGCTCTTGACCTATAACATGACCTCAGTGTTTTGATGAATGTTCCATTCACTCAGCCACTTGTCCGTTGCAAAGGCAGCAATCGTAATCGAACGGAAATGTCCTTATTTGGAAGGTACTCGACATCCATTGGTTCGTTTCATAAACCGAAATCGGGAACCAGTTTACTTTGTGAGTGCGCATGCTCAGCTTACGAATGTTGCATACGGAAACTACCGAAGAGACTCTCGGCCATGACGGGAACACCCGAAGTTCACTCGGTTTTACAACATCCTGGTTACACATCAAACGATCGGTGACAACCGAAAGCGAATTTTTCCTTGAGAAACAACCTTTGATACGATAACAATGGCTCGAAATAAGAAAGAGGACAATGTCTTTATTAGTTCGGTTAGCAACAACAAGTAGTTCCGCTGGTACTAAGCCAAAGTTTGGATTCTGTCGGTGTTTCCGATACAGAGGAAAGCTTTGATCTCCACGCAGATTCACAAGTCGCCATTTCCGAACACGCCATGCAGCACACTTTTTACGTCTCGGCTTTGGCTTGCTTTGCGCTGAATTTGAGTCAGTTTCTGTGCAGTATCTCCTCGACAAGCAAGTTGAGCATTTGCTACGCAAAAAAACAAAAACAGGAGAAAGTATCCAACATCAGTCAGATTATCGGTAATGTTTGCTGGGCCTGCCATTTCCCGAACGAAACTGGATCAGCAACAGTTTGTATCAATCTGCACTTTCGTAAATTCCGTCACTGTCTTGACGAACTGTGTCATTTTCTTCACCGCGATACACAGTTCATTGCGAAGAGCTTCCTCAGTAAATCGTTCAGATTCCACGTACGATTTGTTGTCAAAAAACAACTCAAACGAAAGTTTCAAACTCATCATCCTCCATCTTGCTTGTCGAAGCACCAAAGTACTGTATCGATGTAAAAACAAAAGCAGAAAACTTCGAGGAAACCAACAAATCGACGAGATAACGGAAAGAAATAAGTCTCGTTCTGGCTCAAGTAAGTTACCGTTAAAAATACCGTTATTCTCGCATGCAAATACAAACGAGAATCGGGTCATTGATACACGTTTAGCGCTGGGGCAGTATTCCCATGCTGGTTGACAGAGGGAAAGAAGGGATGGACGCATAAATTCTCTGCTGGCGTGCTAAAGGCTAAGTAGTTTGCAATTCAAATAAACTAAGCTGTTCATTCATAACACAGTTTTGTCCTTGTATGTCTGTTTCAATAGTGTTTCTGTGGTGTTCAATCTTCAATGTCGTTTTTCTCAGTTCAGCCATTTTGCCTACGGTTACGTCTTGGGTTACGCGATTTCTCTGGCTGTAATTTAGCTAGAGCAATATTTTCTTTTGTAGTTTGTGCAGAATATAACATTCTGGGGGATTACGAAGGGATTTTGCTGAAATTTTATTATAGTCATATCCAGATTATTTCAAAAAATAATTTCGCAAGCGTTACCCTAAAGTTTGACAGTTGTAACAAAGAAGTGTTCCTAACTCCAAATATAAATATAATAAACAAGATCTGCTTCGTAATCCCCTAGAGCATACCCAGAAGGATAAAATAAAACAATAATTAGAAGTGTGACAATCACATCTGATGAAAATCCGGGTATCTCCTGTACTCCACTTTTGTCTGTATTTTGACTGTTTTTGTCCCGTAAAACAAAAACCAGCAACCGAAAATACAAAAAGTGACTATTCTTTGTCATCATTTGTTCATTTCTTTCATAAAATAACATTCAGACACAATAAAACATTCAAAATTTAAAAAAAGGTAGTGCACTGGCCCACCTCCCCTTAACAAAGATCTCCACCCTGTAGTAGAGTCTTCAAGACATCTGAAAACTTTGTTCTATGACTCAAAATGACCCTGACATACTGCAAAAACAAATAAAAGCAAAGAAGAAGGTGAAGAAACAAGACAACCCTGAATAAAAACTCAATTACTAGCAGACAACAAAGCCACTGATTAACACACCAAGTCAGGACAGTGTCATGAGCCAGAGACAACAAGTTTGTAATAACATGATAACAAAACTTGTGGAATTCTTTCAGTCGTTTTTATCACAGCTGCATGTCTATCTCTCAGCAAAATCTCTTATCACAAACCTTGAGCGTTCTGTCTCACATACTCTTCACCAAAAAAAGTGTTTACACCACAATATATATTAACACAGAAACACACAAATGACCTCAAAGGCTTTGTTTGACATTAAGTCTAAAACACAAATTCCCTTAATCTATGGCACAAGTTGCACATTCGGTAGAAAATATTGTGCAGCAATTCAGCTAAGGCCAAAAAAAAAATAGGTGTGGTTACGGTAACATAGCCAAAAAAAATAGGGTAGGTAGGTAGGCAATCACTTTTTTTTTTTTTAACTTTTTTTTCTAATGTGTACAAATTAAACCTACTTGACAGGGAAATAAGTGTGCGACTCGAGCGTTTTCGCTTTCATTGCGTTTTCTGCACTTTTTTTTGTGTGTGACAAATGTAATAAAAAGTTATAGGGTCGGCCCCTAAAAATAGGGTAGGTCGGGTTACGGTAACCACACCTATTTTTTTTTTAGGCCTAAGCAAGACTGAATTCATTTCCTTCATTGCCACTATAAGGTAAAGGTAAAGGTATTCCCATAACCATCTGGTCGTAGGGGAGAGAGATGTTAGAGATCTCCACTTTTCTGGGGGCCAGCTTTTTATGAGGGCGGTGCCCATCTCCTCTCCCTCGCTGCCTTTGCCTTCCCCGGCCCTGAATAGGGTCAGGTACCCATTTCCAGCTGGGTGGACTGGAGAGCGCTCGGAAAAATCGGGTATTTGTATTTGTCCCCGAGTGGGGGACGAACCACGACCTCCAGCGTGAGAGGCAAGCGCTCTAACCACTGCGCCACTATATATAAGTTTAATACACAAGTGTTAAAACATTATGCTTCACACTAAATCGGTGGTAAAAGAAAACAAAGAAACAAACAAAGAAACTTGTGCATCAATTTAGCAAAGCATGACTTTCCTTTCCTTCGTAGCCTAGCTGCCACGTACAAGGCCAACATCGTTTGCACATAAAAAAACCTCTGCAACACAGATAACTTTCTATATCTTCCAGTAGAAAAGTTCAACCAACAGAATTCTCTCAGCCTCAACAGCACAGAAATCTTTGTCGCTGTCAATTCTTTTTTTACTTTGAATACACGTTTTGTACACATCTCCTGATATAATTTATTATGCAAAAATGACAAATCTTTCCACCAAAACTGGCATCAAACAATTCCTGCTGTCAGTCACAGTCCTGACATCACACTAACAAAACATGTCCCAAGTTGGCCGCCGAGGATGTTAAATCGAAGTTTAATTCACCGCACTTCAAACATGTCTGCCTAAGTAAGTAAGTAAGCGATGCATAAGCGATTCTATTCTCGTCTCCAACAGATCCACAGTGTGATCTACTCACACCTGCAGCAACGTTCACAGTCTGTTTCCGTTTCACCAGACTCTTATCACTGCACAGAGCAGATTGATCACATCATAAATGTGTTGCCTAGGCGATGGACACATCGGCGATACCCCCTCGGGCATTCTGGGACGTTCTGGAGCCTTTGCGGATCAGTTCAATGTTGCTTCCAAAGGCGCTACTGCTCATGCTGACCGAGTCTGCCTCAGATGGTGGGGGAGGG
This sequence comes from Littorina saxatilis, assembly GCF_037325665.1. NCBI lineage: Eukaryota > Metazoa > Mollusca > Gastropoda > Littorinimorpha > Littorinidae > Littorina > Littorina saxatilis. The sequence goes on from NC_090249.1 coordinate 49,840,802, forward strand.
GGTACGTTGCTGTTGTTGGTGACGTCCAGGACCTGAGCGCCGTGTGGACGCCTGACGCTGGATGGTCGCACCAACGCGGCCGTGCTCCCCGCCATGCTCTCTTCATCGCCGTACTCGGACTCGGCTGCTGTGCCTGTGTGGGCTGGTGCTTCTGAAACAACAACAAAATTAACAAATGAGAAAAGTTTCACAGGCAGTTTTTTTCTCTCATGGCTGGCGCTTCGAAAGAAAACAAAAACCATACAATCAAGAAAGAAAATGAGAAAAGTTTCACAAGCAGTTTCTGTCATAATATATACTGTTGAATGTTAAAAATAACCTCGGACAACAAAAAAAGAGAAAAAAGGTGTATTTTGCCAAAAGGGGGAAAACTGTCTTGTCTGCGTGCTGGTGTGTTTATGAGGTGCTGGTGTTTTGCAAAACATAAAGTCTTTGCTTTGTGTCCAAAGAGCCTTTTACTACTACTATCTACAAAGATTTTTTTGGGACAAGTGGCAAGACCTTTGAATTTTAATTTTTACCGTACGACTTTAAAAACTGTTCAAATGGTGCCATTTACTTATAACCTGCAGACTTATGAGTGTGAGTGAGTGAGTAAGAAAGAGAGAGAAAGAGAGAGAGAACAAGAGAGAAATAGAGAGAGGACAAAAAAGAGAGAGAAAGCGGGAGACAGAGAGAGGGCAAGAAACAGAGAGAAAGAGTGAGTGAGAGAATCAAACTTAATTTTACAACGATTAAGTGTGTGTGTGTGTGTGTGTGTGTGTGTGTGTGTGTGTGTGTGTGTGTGTGTGTGTGTGTATGTGTGTGTGTGTGTGTTGTGTGTATGTGTGTGCATGTGCGTGAGTCTGTGCGTGCATGCATGCATGCATGTTTATGTTTGCATGCAGGGTGCATGCCTGTATCTACAAATTAAAACAAGTCAATAACCATCTGAGTTAAAAAATGATTAACAAAATTAATACAACTCATATATATCTGAAATAGACTATAGATTTGAGAGTGTCACCAACACACATGCTGAACACAAGCGTACTAAAAACTTGATAGTAATTCCAACAAGCAAAACTAAACACAAGATTCACAAACATCAAAACATTGCATCTCAAGCATGTTTTTCACTCATGCTGGACATCTTTCAGAAGAGAATACACTCAAACTCAAAGCAACAGTCGGCATACTCTGAAAACAATGCTCTAAGAAGAAAATATCCACAACACAAAACGTCTTACTGTAACACATCTCCCCCTAGCAAAGCAAACATGTGACTGGAGAAGATTGAAGCTCCAATACATGAAACACATCAAAGCTTAAGTTAGGGGAACCAGTCACATTCAAACTAGGCTTGTATTAAAACAAAATTGGGTGTACAAAAGCTAACGTCATCAGTAAACATTTACATACTAAGCGGGTACACGCAAAGCAGAAAAGACGAATGTAAATAAGAGTCAGGTTTTTATGTCTTGTAGAAGAGTTGCTTTTCCTTGGAAACGCTGAGGCAAATAAACCCACGTGACATTGCAGCCAAGGTATCGACTGACATCCCAGTGATTAGCTCCTCTCCAAGTTTTTTCTACTGTCCATTCAATACTACCCTCTTTTTGTTCAAAAGTACATACATCTTCTTCTTCTTCTTCGTTCATGGGCTTAGACTCCCACGTTCACTCATGTTTTTAGTACGAGTGGATTTTTACGTGTATGATCGTTTTTACCCCGCCATTCAGGCAGCATACGCCGATTTCAGGGGATGTACATACATCAAAGCTGACTATTCCGTGAAAGGTGGATGCAGCGCCTATAGGCTGTTGATCTACTGGCCGATGTGAATGCGTGATATATTGTGTAAAAAATTCCATCTCACACGGCATACGCGCTTTGAACTTCGGAAAAGGCGCTATATAAATATCCGTTATTATTATTATTATTATTCGACACTTTCATGATCGCATTTCTTAATTAGTCAACAGATTGCTAACCATGTCAGTGGTCTGAACACTAGCAAGCGGCGTGTCACATGGCTTTACTTGCCTCAGTATTTTGAAGAAAAAGCAACTCTTCCACAACGCATTAAAACCCAAAAGAGTTATTTCCAAACATCGTCTACTGAGAAGGCAGCCAAGGAAACAAAATATAACATGTACATCCACGATTCTCGACCAGCAAGTGAGAGCTGCACAAGTGACATTTCAACAACTTCAGGTACAAACAACAGACCTACAACTGCAGCTATAGTAACAAAAGAGGACACACACAACACGACCACGACAACTCAGTATCACCATCAGAATCTGCTGGCAGTGTCAAGATGTTCAGCTGTATCCTGACTCCTTCTGAAGACAGCAACCCTGCACTCCACTCTCACTATCTACATGCTCAGTTATTTTATTTTTTTAAATTTGCACATGGATGTCACAAGATTCAGTCAATAAAAGCACTGATTTCTGGTTGAAGGCATTCGCAGAAACCAGATAAAGCCAACTATGTGCTTGGAAGCGAACAAAAAGACGAATGCAGCAGAAAACATGAGGAGAAAGTCAGCAGAATTGTAGGAGCCAGGTTAATTTGCAGAAGCAGGTTGCAGGTCAGGGACTTTGCAGCAAACAGCGCTCGCTCTGTCCGTCATGCGTCCTCAGCAAAGCAGGGATGCGATCTGAAATAGACACTGAACGCAGCACGCTACTTTAAATCATGTCTACTGTAGGATTAAAAGGCACACTCCTTCCCGTGTAAAACAGTTCAGCTCACAGTCTCAAGTCTGGCCAGGCTTTTTCATGAGATAATACCATCCCTCTACTTGGTCACATACTAAAATTGAACAGAATTTTAGGAAATTTATTCATCAAAAATTTCCAACTGGCAACAGTAATTAAAGGGACAGGAGTCCGGGTGTTGGTTTTTGGTATGTGTCCAAGTGGAGGGATGGTCTGAGACGCTGAGCTCAACTGTCAGGAAGGAGAGTGCCTTTAAGTTTAGAAATTGTAAAGAAGTGGAGTTGGAATGGGGAGAAAGAGAGGGGAGGTGGCCGAGGAATGATCTTTCTCTTTAATCGAACGAGCAAAGCATAAGACTAGACTAGCGTAAAGAAAGATGCGCTCTTCAAAGCGAAGAAAGACGTGTCTACCTGCTCTCTGAACTCTGTCCTTGAGATCCTCTGGTACATCGTCGATTTCATCATCCAGCAAGTCCGTCTGGTTCTTGGCAAAGTTGATGAACACCTGCGGGAGGAAATTGTGAACTGTTATACATGACATAGAACAGGCTGAAACATTGTTGTGAGGAGCAAAGTGATGTAAGCACTCTTATTGCAAACAACATGTGCAACAAGAGTAAGCGATAGTTGAGCGGAACAAATCTGCTGGCACCTGAGAGAATAACAAGCATTGAAATGAACAATAATTTTTATCATTATGTTTGACTTGTATTGAAATGCTGATGGTATGTTGCTGTGTACCTGAGCTGTGCTTTGTGCCTCTTGTAACTCTAGTGTATACTGTAACTTGCTTGCTTACATGGTCTATGTGTAATTATGACAGATATAAAATTGCTAATTGCTACAGTTACCCTCAAAGGCAAAATGGTTTCCTTTACTGATTGAACAGGCAAAAAGATACAGAAATAGAAACACACAAGAGCTACTCAAAACATACATACAATGTAAATGAGACAGGGACAGACAGACAGACAGACAGACAGACAGACAGAGACATGCAGGCAGGCACACAGACTGTAACACAGACACACACACACACACACAGAGACACTAACAGACACACACACAGACACAGAGACACTAACAGACACACACACACACACACAGAGACACTAACAGACACACACACAGACAAATACAGGGACACAGACACAAATACGCACACACACACACACACACGTTCTTCACCCCTCTCACCCTTCTTCTCTCACAACCACACCCACACCATTCCTCTCCTCACCTGATCCAGCGTGGTCTGTGAGACGGAGTAATCCTCCACGTGGAGCCTTTTCTTGCCTTCTTCCATGGCGGCAAAGAGCTGAGCCAGAGACAGATTGTCAGACGCCATCTGGTACTGAAGCATGTTGTGGTGCTGTTCGCGCAACACGGAGCTGGGGAAGCGTTTGGAGATGAAGTGCTTCACGGGTTCCATGTCAGGATTCTGGCCGCTCACACGCAGGATGATGGTATAGCCGTCACCAAACCTGGAGTCGTACAGAATGAATGTGAAAGACATCGAAAATATTAGGCAAGAAACTGCCTTGAAACTGCATGAAGATAAATCTGTTACAGCAAATGTTTACATGTGTAAATGACGAAGACATGTTTAGGACAGATCTTTTAAAAAGTTGTCCTTTCCTTGAAATCAACTACGCAACAACAGCAAAAACAAGAGCTCCAACAGCTACAATACTCATCCAGAAAGAAAACTCAGACTTCTCATGAGTGACCCCTTACTGTCGGGGCCATCAACACTGCTCATTCATACATTCCAGATGGCATTCCCTCATGCTCTCATCATTCCTCCCCTTACCACATCACCTCCCCCCCCTTCCCCCCCTCACTTCCAGACCGTTCACACACGACTCTGCTAGTCCACTCCTGCATAACATCTAACCTTCCTTCTCCCCGCCCGCTGCCAATCTGTCTTGTTTGAATAGTGTTTATATTACTCTGACCAGTCTCTCTATACTCACTGTCTGATCAACAAAAATATATCCATGTTACACCGTACCTGTTCTTGAGGTGCTGGATGCTGCCGAGGCATTTGAATGTTCCGTTGACCATGATGGCCAGGCGACCGCACAGAGCTTCACACTCCTCCATGCTACACACAGAACAAACAAGAACTTGACATAAGCATTCACAATAACAAGTAAGAAAAATGCTGTTCCAAGAAGCAATAGGTTTCCACCTTCTAGCGAAACACATACATACTCAAACACACACACACTCGCGCGTACCTTTGGTAGTTTCCTAACACACACACACTCGCGCGTACCTTTGGTAGTTTCCTAACTTTGAACACATGCACACCAGGGTGTTCAGACACCAAGGAGAAACGAAACAGAATTGACTCCAGGAAATAAATCCCTCGCCAAACATGAGGGTACAACCCACACCGATAGCAACAAACTGGTTTCAAAGCCAGCGCCGCTACCGACTGGGCTACAGAAAGACGGTATCATTAGGCTCAACGTAGGTCACATACCTGTGGGAGGTGAGAATGACAGAACGTCCAGCCTTGACAATGCTGTTGATACAGTTCCACAGGAAGCGACGCGCTTTAGGATCCATGCCAGTCGTGGGTTCATCCTGCAAGCAATAACACTCTTAACATTATCTCACCTTAAAAGTACCCTTACACAATACAAATTCATTTTCATTCATAACAAGAAGAGCAAACGCTCGATCGAGTCACTTTCGCAGTTCTGAATATTATATGAGGCATCAGATGGACAGGAAGAAATTGCTATTCACAACACAATGAGTCACGTTCACATAAAATTTGAGCCCGGTCACTTTTATAGTTTCCGAGAAAAGCCCAACGTTAAGTTGTGTGTTGCCGAACAGAAAAGGCTAGTTATCTCCCTTGTTTTTCTGATAACGTTCGTAAAAGGCTACAGATGTAAATACTTTGATGTAAAGAATAATCCTACAAAGTTTCAATCACATCCGATGAACTTTGTCAAAGATATAAAATGTCTAATTTTCCTTTGACGCTGACCTGTGACCTTGAAAAAGGTCAAAGGTCAACGAAACCATCGTTAAAGTGTAGAGGTCATTGGAGGTCACGACTAAACAAAATGTGAGCCCGATCGCTTTGATAGTTTCCGAGAAAAGATATAAAATGTCTAATTTTTCCTTTGACGCTGACCTGTGACCTTGAAAAAGGTCAAAGGTCAACGAAACCATCGTTAAAGTGTAGGGGTCATTGGAGGTCACGACTAAACAAAATATGAGCCCGATCGCTTTGATAGTTTCCGAGAAAAGTCCAACGTTAAGGTGGTGTCTACGGACGGCCGGCCGGCCGGCCGGACGGCCGGCCAGACGGCCGGCCGGACAGACTAACACTGACCGATTACATAGAGTCACTTTTTCTCAAGTGACTCAATAATGGGACTGGCAATTAAATAACAAGAAGGGCAAAGCCCATACGACTCACATGCTTGACCTCAAATAACTAAACCTAGCAATGACATCATACACTAAGAACTGCTTTAAACATTTTTCCTACCCAAGGTCAAGGTCATCCAAGGTCATGCAACACAAAGCTGTTAATTCAAGACATAGGAAGTACAATGGTGCTTATTGGCCCTTTCTACCATGAGATATGGTCACTTTTAGTGGTTCACTACCTTATTTTGGTCACATTTCATAAGGGTCAAAGTGACCTTGACCTTGATCATATGTGACCAAATGTGTCTCATGATGAAAGCATAACATGTGCTCCACATAATGTTTAAGTTTGAAACAGTTATCTTCCATAGTTCAGGGTCAAGGTCACTTCAAAATATGTATACAATCCAACTTTGAAGAGCTCCTGTGACCTTGACCTTGAAGCAAGGTAAACCAAACTGGTATCAAAAGATGGGGCTTACTTTGCCCTATATATCATATATAGGTGAGGTATTCAATCTCAAAAACTTCAGAGAAAATGGGGAAAATGTGAAAAATAGCTGGTTTTTAGACAACATTTATGGCCCCTGCGACCTTGACCTTGAAGCAAGGTCAAGATGCTATGTATGTTTTTTGGGGCCTTGTCATCATACACCATCTTGCCAAATTTGGTACTGATAGACTGAATAGTATCCAAGAAATATCCAACGTTAAAGTTTTCCGGACGGCCGGCCGGCCGGCCGGCCGGCCGGCCGGCCGGACGGACGGACGGACGGACGGACGACTCGGGTGAGTACATAGACTCACTTTTGCTTCGCATGTGAGTCAAAAAGCAGACACGCCAGAAACCAGGTTAGGTACTTTTTTTTTAATCAATATTTCGGCAGAGAAACTGCCTTCATCAGGATGGTAAGAAATAAGAAAGTATGGAATCAAATGATAAGAAAGTATGTGACTGGCAATGTAATGCCCCTCTGCTGAGTGGGCATTTCATTTTAACGACTTTATTGTCCCATCTCCCAAGACTCAGAATAAAGAGGGAACTGTTGCATGTTTGTGATTATTTTGTTTGAGCGCAGCAAGTTTTAGCTTGGCTTAACAGCGTAGCAATTTGTTACAGCGACTCTAGCATGCTACGCAGAAGGCGTAACACTTGGCAGCTCTGTATGAATCATTGATTACTCAAACAAACACTGCTGAATACCAATCATTGACTCGCGGATTACTTTGATGAACACGGCTGAATACTATGACTCGCTGATTACTCAAGTCAAAAGGTGATAAAATCCTACCAGGAAGATGATGGGTGGGTTTCCGATGAGAGCAATGGCGGTGGAGAGTTTGCGCTTGTTGCCCCCGGAGTAGCTGCTGGAGATTTTGTCAGCATACATGGTCAGACCCAGCTTCTGTATCGCCCAGTCAGCAACCTGTACACCATTCAATAGTTCATGTTAGTGTTCTCCTGAAAATTGAGTATGGCTGCCTGCATTGTTGGGGAGGGAGGGGGAAACAGCCATACATGTAAAAGCCCACTTGTGCAAAACACAAGTGTATGTAGGAGTTGCAGTCCATGAACACAGAAGAAGAAAAAGAAGAAGTAGAAAAAGATGTTTGTGTAATTTGACACCAGGGTGGCAAGATCAAAGGAAACTGAATAAGATGCAATAAGAACAGGTAAGGCAGCATGAAAAGAAGAAATTTACGTTGATTACTGACAAACATTAAGTTACTGTGTCTGTGATATACAGAAAGACACCATAAAAACGTATCAACCACCCTGCAAACACCATTAAAAACGCACACACACACTGACGACCCCTAACCTCCTAAACCCCCCCCCATTTAAAAAAAAAAAGTTTCTTACAGATTTGATGTCGTCCCAAGGTATGCCCCTGATGCGAGCGTAAAACTCCAGGTGTTCTCGCCCTGTGAGCAGGGGGTCGAGAGCGTCAAACTGGGGGCAGTATCCCATGTACTGCTGGACCTTCACCATGTCAGATTTGATTCTGCAATACAGAGAAGGCAACACAGCAGCCATGAAAACCACAGTCACAATTCATATAGACAAAGGGGTAAGAGTGTTAAGGTGGAAGGGGGGGGGAGGAGGGGGGGGGGGGGCACAGTTATGCAAAAAGAAACAGACATGCAATAAACTAACCATCACAAAAGTATCAGGAGAATCTGCTCAAGAAAGAAGCTCATTTGTTTGCTTTTCTACAAACTAACAAAATGTCACGTGTAACAGATCTACCATCAGCATCATCATCATCATCATCATCATCATCATGAAGAGACAGAAAAGAAGAAAGAAAGAAAGAGAGAGCTCTCAAATCACACATGAAAACCCACATCAAAGTCAGTGACAGTGAATGAGAGGAAACTGACCCGAAGCCATTGATGTGAGCGTCGCCCTGGCTGACCTCCACGTCACCGGTCAGCATCTTGAAGGTGGTTGTCTTGCCCGCACCGTTGACCCCTAGCAGGCCAAAGCACTGACCCTTGGGGACCCCCACACACAGGTGGTCCACCGCCGCCATGCGACCCTTCTTCCCTGGCGCCCAGTACACCTGTAGGGCACAAATAGACTCAAATAAGGATAAGTATAAGATTTCATATAGTCCTGTGTGGTTACCCTCATGACAATTTGGGCTGCTTTTTCACTGAGGAAAGTGAGCTGCCATACAGTACGGCACTACCCACTATTTCTTTTTTTTTAGCATGCGTGTATTCTTGTTTTCAAGCCCCGATACTTTCGCTGTGAACTTGGGTTCTTAATCGTGCGCATGGGGGTGTTTGGACACCGCATAGAATCTGCACAAAGTTGACTCGGGGAAGTAAACCCCTCACCGATCATGGGGATCGAACCCACACCGATAGCGACAACTGGTTTTGAAGCTAGCGCTGCTACCGACTGAGCTATTTCCCCGCCCCCTGAAGATAAATGACAAACCACAGCGACTGAACAAACCAAGACATCTCTTCTTGACCATGAATTCTAAAGGGACATCTCTGATGTCAAAACCAAAAACAAGTAGGCGAAGACATCATAAGCGAAGCTTGACATCACGTAAAACATGAGGTACTGACAATGAATTTCAAAAAAGAAGTCGATCTCTGCAACTTGGTCATATCAGCAGAAGAAAAAGAATGGCAAGGTCATCGCCAGGCTGTGCATGTATCGGTATCGGATGTCATTAAGAGTCCATTTCTTCAAATGCATATCATAATGGCAAGGTCACCGCCAGGGTGTGCATGTATCGGTATCGGATGTCATTAAGAGTCCATTTCTTCAAATGGATATCAGAATGGCAAGGTCATCGCCAGGCTGTGCATGTATCGGTATCGGATGTCATTAAGAGTCCATTTCTTCAAATGCATATCATAATGGCAAGGTCATCGCCAAGCTGTGCAAGTATCGGTATCGGATGTCATTAAGAGTCCATTTCTTCAAATGCATATCATAATGGCAAGGTCATCGCCAAGCTGTGCAAGTATCGGTATCGGATGTCATAAAGAGTCCATTTCTTCAAATGCATATCATAATGGCAGCAAAATAAAGCAAGGCTAGTGGGCTATCTGTGCAAAAGGACATCCATATAGTCTTTAGTTCTTTTTTTCCCAATGATTGTACAATGGAAAATTTCCTGGATAAATTTTCATTTAATTAATATACTTACCCGAATCACATTAGCATTGAGTCACCTGAGATGCTTATCACTGAAAAACGCTTACCCGGCTAAAAATTTTAAAGGGAAGCAACCCCATCACCAAAACGAAAGTGAAAGTAGCTTTGGTAATGGGCCAGCACACCGGGAGTTACCTCCCATACGGGTGTGTGCCACGTCACTTCCTCTAGGAACACGTGCCTATTCTCATACGGCTTTAAAAATCTTAAAACCATACGCGGGGCAGGTGGGAGGGAATACAGTATGTGATTCGGGTAAGTATATTAATTAAATGAAAATTTATCTAGGAAATTTTCCATTAAATAACATATTCTTACTCCGAATCACATTAGCAGATAACATCAACAAGGCGGTGGGCTAGAAATGAATCAAAACTCACCATCAAGTTCTGGACAGGAACTGGCCTGCTGCTATGAGCGCTGGAAGGCTTCTGAAGCCATCCTGTCGAAGAGCCGAGACGTCCCGAAGATAAAAGTTTAAGAAAACATCTTCAGAACGCCAAAACGCAGTTGTCAGCACCTCCTCTAGACATCTGGAGCGCAGTACTGCCAGAGAGGATGCCCACGCCCTCATTTCATGAGCTCGGGCCGAGTCAAGTGGCAAGGAGGGCATGACCCCCCCCCCCCCTCTTTGTGCGAGTCCACTCATAAGCTTGCTTAATGAGCGAGGACACCCACCAGGCCAACGATACCTTCGACAAATCTTACTCGCGCCTAGAAAAGGGCGAGATAAACAGCAACTTCTGAGAACTAGACCGAAACGGCTGAGTCCGGGCTAAGTACAGACGAAGAGCCCTCACAGGGCAATTGACCGAATCAAGGTCATCCGGGACCAACGCGCTGATCAGAGCCTTGACTCTAACCAGCGGAGAGGCCTGCCCCGGAGACTGATTCTTGGCCAGGAAATCGGGACGGAAACGCAAAGATGCGGAACCGTCCGACTCAAAGGAGATATCTCCAGGCTGACCCGACAGGGCGTGGACCTCGCTACCCCGTCGGGCCGTTGCCAACGAAAGAAGAACCAGCGCTTTGCGAGTGACATTGAACAGAATGGCCTCGCTCAAAGGCTCAAAATCCGCAGAACATAGGAATTCCAGGATTAACAAGAAGAGCAAACGCTCGATCGAGTCACTTTCGCAGTTCTGAATATTATATGAGGCATCAGATGGACAGGAAGAAATTGCTATTCACAACACAATACAGATGTAAATAATTTGATGTAAAGAATAATCCTATAAAGTTTGAATCAAATCCGATGAATAGTTTCAGAGATATGATATTTCAATTTTTTTCCTTCAAGACATACCTGTGACCTTGAAAAAGGTCAAAGGTCACCAAAGCAGACGTCAAAGTGTAGAGGTCACTGGGAGTCACGTTCACATAAAATTTGAGCCCGGTCACTTTTATAGTTTCCGAGAAAAGCCCAACGTTAAGTTGTGTGTTGCCGAACAGAAAAGGCTAGTTATCTCCCTTGTTTTTCTGATAACGTTCGTAAAAGGCTACAGATGTAAATACTTTGATGTAAAGAATAATCCTACAAAGTTTCAATCACATCCGATGAACTTTGTCAAAGATATAAAATGTCTAATTTTTCCTTTGACGCTGACCTGTGACCTTGAAAAAGGTCAAAGGTCAACGAAACCATCGTTAAAGTGTAGAGGTCATTGGAGGTCACGACTAAACAAAATATGAGCCGGATCGCTTTGATAGTTTCCGAGAAAAGTCCAACGTTAAGGTGGTGTCTACGGACGGCCGGCCGGACGGCCGGCCGGCCGGACGGCCGGCCGGCCGGCCGGACAGACTAACACTGACCGATTACATAGAGTCACTTTTTCTCAAGTGACTCAAAAACAAGTCCCACTTGGGAGCGGGCAAACGAGCTTTAGCTTCCTAAAGAGCAGCCCCTTTAATGACCGCAGCTATAACGCCCCCGACTCGAACAGACCGACCGATCTGCTTAAGAGTCGCCGAGATAGCGGAGCGCCGGACCCTCAACGAGGAGCCTGAGGCGCCCTGCGAAGACATGAAAGAGAGGTGGTTGGCGACCTGGATGGAGCGCGGAGCCACCGAACTCACCCCTGTAGCTGAACACCAGGCAGTCCATGCCTTCCAGTGGGAAGCATAAACTGACGAGGTGGACGCTCTAAGCGAGCGAGCCACCAAGTCCAGACGGATGGAAGCCATCAGGAGAGGCAAAGTGGAGCGAATCTGAGCTTGGAGCTTGTCCACCCTTCTCTGAGAAGGCTGGACAGTCCACGCGACCGTGTCGAAAAACATCCCCAGATAAGTGAATGTCTGTGACGGGGTCAGCTCCGACTTTGCCCGGTTGATCGAGAACCCCAACAAGTTGGATTCTCGAAGAACCGTCAGGGTATCTTGCGAACAGCCGCTCTGGGACTAGTTCATGATGAGTCAGTCGTCCAGATAAGCCCGCAGGCGGATACCCTAGGACCTCACCAGTGCACAGACCTGTCTCACCACCATGGTGAAAATCCATGGTGCGAGGGACAGCCCGAAAGGGAGTGCGCGAAACTGGTAGATCTGATCTCCCCACCGGAAACGAAGCCATTTCCGGTCGGCCGGATGCATAAGAATGAAAGTATGCGTCCGTGAGATCGATCGAGGTCACCCAGTCTCCTGGGCGGAGAGAGTCTCGGACAGAGGCTGGCGTCTCCATCTTGAATTTAATCTCACTCAAGAAAGTGTTGAGGAGAGATAAATCCAACACGGGACGCCATCCTCCTGACGCTTTGGGAACGGCGAAAAGACGCCCTTAAATCCCAGGGAGCTATGGACCCGAACTCTCTCCACCGCGCCCTTCTGCTCCAGGGAGGCAATTTCCGACTGCAAGACGGAACGTGCTTCCTGCGAGAAGAGGGGCTAGAACCGCGGCGGCACTCGGGTAAGAGGCGCCTTTTCCTCCCGCCAGAGCAGGCGGAAGCCCGATCTCACCACTCCCACAATCCATTGGCTGTCTACTACCGACATCCAACGAGAAAGCGCACGGGAGGGGCCTCCCGCCATCACCAAGGTGGAAGGCGGGAGGGGGGTGAGATCGGGAGCGCTTCATTGGGGGTGTGGCTTACTCCCAGAGCCGCCACACCCCCTCCCCGATGCCGTCCTCTTCTTCCCGCCACGAGCGACCGGCAGAGCCTGCCGTTTCTGAGCTGGCTTGAGGTTCGACAATGTCTGAGCCTGCTTTTGCTTAGAAGGCTTAGACTGTTTCACCCCCTGCAGAGTGAAGTCGAGGAACTGACTGTCCTTGATCGACTGAATCTCCTTCTGTCTGGCATCCATTGCCAGAGAACAGAAGCGAGATTCCTCTGAGACCGGGGAGACTCTCAAGGTCTCCCTAGTAGCCAGCTCCGTGAACTGGGACTGCGAGAGGAAGAGATCCCTCCTACAGAGGACCGCTTGAGTGTACTGTAGGGAGGAAAGACGCAATTGTTCCTCATTGACCTTGGCCAAGGCGGTAAAAAGCGCAGAGACATCGTCCGCATTTTGTTCTTCACTGAGAGTGAAAGGAACCAGCGAATCGGTCAATGCCCGATACAGAGTCCGAACAAGAGTCTCCGCAACGGAGGACAGTTCGATCTGCCGACGTCCAACCTCCTCAGCAGAGAGGAGGGAAGCCTCAGAAACCGGCAGAACCGGATCATGCTTGATCGGTTTAGCCAGAAGAGGCAGCAATTCCCGGGGAACCGGAAGGGTAGCCCTAGGGAGTGCAAAAGACGCCAGCCAGCTCTGGCTCTGAGTGGGCAAGCTAAGCTTCCTATTGCCCGTAGGCACAAAGGAAGAGGCTTGAGAAGCCGACGCCACCCACTGCTGAGCTGATTCCGGAACTGGACCAAAAGAAAGCAGTAACGGAACAGGCACTGGCCGAATACCACTCCCCGCATGTGCTGGACGAACCAGCGAATGCGAAAGTTGGTAAGCCACTGACGGAGACTCGGCGAACCGGAAGGAAGAAACATCTTCCTGTGCCGGCCGGAAGTCCGCCATGGCCGAAGGAACGAACGGAGCGGAAGAGTCCGCAGCCACTACCCCTTCGGGGAAAAAACGAGACGCTACTTCCGCCGCGATGTCAAGAACAGACTTGAGCTTCGACGGAAACACGCCCCGAGACTCCTCGTTGACCACTGATGGAGCATCAGAATAGTCACACATGGAACCATGACCAAAACCACCAGTTCCGGAAGCAGAAGCATGCCCTGGCAAACCGGAAACCGGAATGCCTGTGCACGAACATCATCCTGCAACCCAGAACCTTGTGAAGGTAAGGGTAGGCAGGACGACCATCCGTAAAAAACCGGAGCTGGATGAGCTGACGTCACTCCCCCATCAGAGTGGAGTGATGCCTGCTCAAGCCTAGGCACTAAATGGCCGGAAGGCGTACGCTGGAATCCACCCTCTGGTATCCGGAAGGAAGCACCAGAAGAGGAAGCAGCGTGTCCGGCCGAAACCGGAAGTGTAGCCGTCGGAACCGCGCAATGCGGAATTGAAGGCTGCACTGGTTGACTTCATGATCCGGAAGGACCGGAAGTCAGTGAATACTCCATACTGCCGCAGCCGCCGTAGCGTGCCTGCGTGGACGGATCATCACTTCCGGCGAGTGCCGGTAGTGTAGCCGACAGAACCGCGCAATGCGGAAGCGAAGGCTGCACTGAAACCAAAAACACCAGTTCCGGAAGCAGAAGCATGCCCTGGCAAACCGGAAAACGGAAATGCCTGTGCACGAACATCATCCTGCAGCCCAGAACCTTGTGAAGGTAAAGGGTAGGCAGGACGACCATCCGCAAAAACCGGAGCTGGATGAGCTGACGTCACTCCCCCATCAGAGTGGAGTGATGTCTGCTCAAGCCTAGGCACTAACTGGCCGGAAGGCGTACGCTGGAATCCACCCACTGGTATCCGGAAGGAAGCACCAGAAGAGGAAGCAGCGTGTCCGGCCGAAACCGGAAGTGTAGCCGTCGGAACCGCGCAATGCGGAAGTGAAGGCTGCACTGGTTGACTTCGTGATCCGGAAGGACCGGAAGTCAGTGAATACTCCATCCTGCCGCAGCCGCCGTAGCGTGCCTGCGTGGACGGATCATCACTTCCGGCGAGTGCCGGTAGTGTAGCCGACGGAACCGCGCAATGCGGAAGCGAAGGCTGCACTGGTTGACTTCGCGATCCGGAAGGACCGGAAGTCAGTGAATACTCCATCCTGCCGCGACCGCCGTAGCGTGCCGGAGCGGACGGATCATCACTTCCGGCAAGTGCCGGAAATGCGGCAGCCGAAACCGACTGCCGCCGCTGTTCGATCAAATCCAGGGCCTCGTAGGTTATCGCCGGAAATGAAAGATCAGCATGGTATCGGTCGTGACCCGATGCGAAAGAGCTGTCTCCCGAGAGAGAACGTCCAGGCGCCTCACGAGGGCTATCGGACCAGCTCTGCTTACCAGCCGCAGCTGAAGAGGGAGGACGCTGCTCCAAACCGGAAATGGAAGGCAAAGACACGGAAGCCAACGCCCGGACGTCACTGCCAGATGCCGGAAACGCCAAACAACTGGCGACGGAACGCTGGAACTCTGCCTGCACCAAGCTGCGGATTTCCGGAACCAGTGACTAAAACAGAAAGGAACCAACGCACCCTGCACAGGTGCTAACAACGAGGACGAAGTCTCCGTAGTAGAGAACCGGAGCAGACGTAACAGTAGCGCTAGGCGCCGCAAAAGATAGCAGAAGTAGTAACAGCGCTAGGCGCCGAAATAGGTACAGACAACAAAGTGCTACGTTCTTGGTCTGTACAAGTAAACCTGCTTAAGAAGAAGCCTTAGGCTTAAATTTCCCCTTGGGGACCGACTTGCCACAGCGCTTGTCTGAATCAGACATGCTGTCAAATCCATGTAAACAACACGAAAACATTTTACTGAACGTAAGTCTAAACGACTGAAAACTCAGTAAAAACACACACTTTCGCGTCAACAAATTACGATAGCTACACTTGCCCGACAAAAACAGAGGCACGTAGAGCTACAAACAAAGTCACACGAGCTAGTAAACTAACTCACACAACAAAATGGCGAAACACGCAAGTAACTGACACACAAGTCAACAACGCGAGGCAACGCGAAAAAATTTACTGACACGTAAGTCTAAACGACTGAAAACACAGTAAACACACACTCTTTCGCGTCAACAAAAAACGATAGCTAAACTTGCCCCACAAAAACAGCGGCACGTAGAGCTACAAACAAAGTCACACGAGCTAGAAAACTAACTCACACAACAAAATGGCGAAACACGCAAGTCACTGACACGCCAGTCAACAACACGTGGCAACGCGAAAAAATTTACTGAAACATAAGTCTAAACGACTGAAAACACAGTAAACACACACACTTTCGCGTCAACAAAATACTATAGCTACACTTGCCCAACACAGAAAGGGGCACGCAGAGCTACGAGCAAAGTCACACGAGCTAGCTAACTAACTCACACAACAAAATGGCGAAACACGCAAGTCACTGACACACAAGTCCGCAAAAAACGGACAACGTACAGTAACGAAAACAGCGCAAACAACCAACAACAAACGGGAACGAGCTCACCAAACTGTAGGCAAGGCGAGCAGAAAAGCTGGGTAACGTGGCCGGCGGGTGTCACACAAACACACAAGGTCAGCCACAGAGCGTCAAAAAGTGAACCGTCCTCTCCGAGGTGAAAAAGACGTATGAGAATAGGCACGTGTTCCTAGAGGAAGTGACGTGGCACACACCCGTATGGGAGGTAACTCCCGGTGTGCTGGCCCATTACCAAAGCTACTTTCACTTTCGTTTTGGTGATGGGGTTGCTTCCCTTTAAAATTTTTAGCCGGGTAAGCGTTTTTCAGTGATAAGCATCTCAGGTGACTCAATGCTAATGTGATTCGGAGTAAGAATATGTTATTTAATGCTCCCTGCAGGGTTTAACCCTGGATATATGCACTTTGTAAATATCATACATTATTATTATTGTATCAGTGTAACATCCTTTCTCCTGAATTTGATTTTTGTGATAATGAGCAAATTGTAGTCTTATAAAAGTTTGACACTAAAGTATGAATAAGACTCCAATGGAAGGGCGAGAGGCCTATATAAAGGTAAAATCTTTTCAAAAGCTCTCTGATCCCAATAATTCATTTACAGAAACACTGACAATCAACCTTTTCTGTGCAAATCTTTCACCCCGGAAACACTGAGTGAACAGTAGTGCTGCACTTTCTCTGGCTTGAGCGTAACAGTATAAAATGTCAGGTGTAAAACTGAGCATTACCTTTGTCAGATTCTCCAGTCTCAGCACATCAGAGTCGGCACTGCCAGACAAGACTCTGCGACGCTCCTTGGCTACGTCAATGTCTTCATCCTCCTGAGACCTGAACTTGATGCCCCTTGATGCACATCTGTCAGAAAACAACAAAGCTCAGTGTATACAGTGGACCCCCATTTTAAGACATAAACAAATCTGAGAAAATCAGGTCTTAACACTTTCGCGACAGGACGCTAATAAATCAGTAACAGCGCTGACACGCCCATGGACGGGACGCGCATTTTTCAGTATCAGTCATACAAGGTACAAGACTCGTGATTGCTTCCCGGTTTTTGAAGATTGCAACAAATTGAGTTGTTTCCCTTGATACACGTGGTTTCCTCTTCCGGCTTGATCAAATTAGTGCAGATTTGCGTGGTGTTTTCGAACAAAAAAAATGAATCGAAGGCGAGCCTTGTCACGGGAGGAGATTCTCCGGATGTTGGATCTTGAGGATCCTGTAGATCATGATACATCGTGTCGTTTTCGCCTCAAGAAAGCGATAATAGCAGTGATATTGAGGAAGAAACAGTCCTGTTGTTGCTAGTACGAGTCGGCAAACTACACGTGGTAGGGGGTGATACTGCTAGACGAACATGTATCTCGGAATCGTGTAGGAGCTAGGGGGCGTGGCAGCACTGATAACAATGGATGGCTGGAGCCTCCTAATCCTTTTGGAAATGTTCATAGGTGTACAGTTGGTACTTTGTTGTAAAAATGTGACTTATATTCAATATGGATTACCTAGACATCATTTGGTGAGTGTCACAGTTTTGTTTCATTTGAGTCAGGATGCTGTGAGTGAATGCGTGATTTGCTTGTTTTTTTCTTTGTACTGTCTCCTTATTTCTGTGTACAATGTTAACAATATTTCAGCTAATTCATAGGTTTTACACCTTGTTTGGTTATAACATTATTTATAATACTTTCTGTTAAAAAATAACTTTTAAAAAAAGCAGTGGAAAATAAAACACACACAAAAAAACGTTAAAAAACACAAATTATCCCCCTTTCACCCCCCCTTTGCTAAAACAAATCGCGTGACAAACTTATAAATAGCACGACTGAACTGGGCATCCATTTTTGAATTAGTACACAAAATTTGGTGGTGATTGGACTTAATTCAAGCTTGCTAGACGGATTTCTTTACAGTTACTGTTTTTTGGGAAGTTTCTTGGTGGCAAGCTTGGGCAATACAATACAATACAATACAATACAATACAATAACTTTATTAATCTCTAAAAGAGAAATTGCATTGCTGAGCGTTTGTGTCCGTAATAATAACATACATAAAACATTCAAAATAAACATTTGTTCTTTGTCCTGAGAAAATACAGCACATTGGTTAGGACGTTAACGCCGTGGCAGTGCTAGTCACAATAGTGTTAAACAGTAAAGTCTCAAAATCGGGGTAAATTTACATAGATTACAGATAAAGGCCCTTGGAACAGTGCAGAGAGACAGAGAGAAAGAGAGGAGGGGGGAGAAAGAAAGAGGGAGAGATTAGACAGAGAGTCAGAGAGAGAGAGAGAGGGAGAGATCAGACAGAGTCGGAGAGAGAGAGAGGGAGAGATTAGACAGAGAGTCAGAGAGAGAGAGAGAGGGAGAGATCAGACAGAGTCGGAGAGAGAGAGAGGGAGAGATTAGACAGAGAGTCGGAGAGAGAGAGAGGGAGAGATTAGACAGAGAGTCGGAGAGAGAGAGAGGGAAAGATTAGACAGAGAGTCGGAGAGAGAGAGAGGGAGAGATTAGACAAAGAGTCGGAGAGAGAGAGAGGGAGAGATTAGACAGAGAGTCGGAGAGAGAGAGGGAGAGAGATTAGACAGAGTCGGAGAGAGAGAGAGGGAGAGATTAGACAGAGTCAGAGAGAGAGAGAGAGGGAGAGATTAGACAGAGAGTCAGAGAGAGAGAGAGAGAGAGAGATTAGACAGAGTCGGAGAGAGAGAGAGGGAGAGATTAGACAGAGTCGGAGAGAGAGAGAGGGAGAGATTAGACAGAGTCAGAGAGAGAGAGAGAGGGAGAGATTAGACAGAGTCAGAGAGAGAGAGAGAGAGAGATTAGACAGAGTTGGAGAGAGAGAGAGGGAGAGATTAGACAGAGAGTTGGAGAGAGAGAGAGGGAGAGATTAGACAGAGAGTCGGAGAGAGAGAGAGGGAGAGATTAGACAGAGAGTTAGAGAGAGAGAGAAACTATGTGTTTTTCTATGTCAATGCCTCACCTCCATTTGATGAAGAACTTGTACTCGATGAGAATGTTGAGGGTGAAGAAGAAGATTCCCAGCATGAACATCGAGAAGAGGTTACGGCCAACGATCTTCCACTCAAAGATGTTGTACTCCAGTGTCTCACCTGCCAAACAGCACATCAAAACAAAAGTTAAACACCTGGAAGATCATGAGTCATTTATTTCAGAAAATCTTTCACGGAATGGTATTTATAGGTGTTCTTGCTCAGTATAATATGACTAATCATAGATCAGTAAAGAATGAAAACCATCATCATACAACCGATGTACAACTGCAAATGTTATTCAAGCTTTACCACGCTGTTCTTTAGCTAAAGGTCTACAACTGACTGTGGAACTAATATGACAGATTTCTAAATGATGCCTTTTCCAGTTAGACACTGTTGCTTAGTCTTGATCCCCAAACTATCATGTATGTTTTGGTGTAAAGGGAATCCACAATTTCAACCTGTCTTCTTCTTTTTCCACTCCCACGTACATTTCGGGTTTTGCGCCAGTTGGTTTTCACGTGCATGACTGTTTTTTCCCCTACCATTCAGGCAGCCGTACGCCGATTTCGGAGAATTTATGCTTAATATTTTTAGGTTTCTATAACCCACTGAACTCAGACATGAATTACAGGATCTTTACCGTCCGTACTTGGTCTTGTGCTTGCGTGTACACACGAAGGGGGATAAGACACCATAAATTGACCTGGGAGATTGGAAAAATCTCCAAACCCTGCTAGGCATATCTGGAATTCGAACCCTGAACCTTCCACGTGGAAGTCCGACATCTTAACCACTAGGCCATTGTGCCTGTCCTAGCTGTGTAAAAAGCAGGTAGAACGTACCGTATCTGCTGATGAGATCAGCCTGCAACTGGTAGGACGCCATGTCGATCAGCCCGCGACCCAGGCAGTAGTGAGGCAGCATAAGAAACACCGACTTCAGGATCTTGTTGATTTCTGCCAGGTCCTGAAATACACACAAATACCGAAGGTTATCTGGATGCTGCATCAATAAAGCCACAGTACACTTGCCTGCATGGACCATAGTTTAGACAGTGATGTAAAAAAAAAAACTTTGAAATTCTACCGGTGTTGTTTCTTTGTTTTGTTTTTAATTTCTGCAAGATATGCCCAATTAAGAAACAAGCAAGAACTAACTACAACCTAAAAGTGATATTCCTTTAGAGATGGTTGCATGATTTTCTGTCTTGACAAACGGAGTGATGACGTAAGCGACACCATGAATACGTTAAACAATCCTCCACACAAGCACACACACACACACACACACACACCCACACACACACACACACAAACACACACACCCACACACACACCCACACACACACACACACACAAACACACAGACACACACACACACACACACACACACACACACACACACACACACACCCACACACACACACACACACACACACCCACACACACACACACACACCACCAGTTTAAACCAAACACGCTGGGGGATTATTCAGCTCTTTTCATTGGCGTTTCCCCAGACCTAGACAGATGACACTGCTTCTAAAAACGAACTGGCAAACAGAAAAGTAAACAAAAAACAAAACTACTTCATGAAAGGTAATTAATTCATGCATCTCGCAAACAAATGAAACCTAGCGATATGTTTTATCTTCTCACAAAGTCATTGAGTGCGTGTATCTCTGTTTCGATTCCAGCACAGACGTTTAGAGAAACACGAACCACAGGCGGAAGGTATCGTTCAATGGACCCACACTATCATCATAAGACTACTACATAGTAGTCTTATTATGACAGTGTTGGTGCAGTGAGCGATACCTTCCGCCTGTGCACGAACGCCAAGATATGCTCCCCCTTGGACCGACAAAAAAGCTGGTCTGTCAACAACCCATCAAACATCTTATAATGTCTTATGTCTTATGGCTCTTATCAATCCAGCAGCATGCAGAGGCGGACTCACCGGATCGTCTCTCTCGAGGAGCTCGAGGATGAAGGTGGCGATGGTGGAGACGGTGCCGAGGAAGGTGTTGACGCATGACAGGGCCACGAAGGCTGAGCTGGGCACCGAGAACAGGCGCGAGAATGGGTACATCATCGGGGTGATCGCCCACCTGACAAACACAACAAAACAAAAATTGAAAATTTTCATCTAAATTTTAATTTGATTATATACTTACCCAACTCACATCAAGCAATTTACTTCAGTTTAGTGCTAGGACGCTGAATAGCATCGCCTTGGTAACAAGGGGAGGTCACCCTAAAAAAGAGCTACCTTGACCCCTTAACATGACAAGTCACGCGTGACTTCCTGACCTTGCCGCCATCTTTGAATCATTCAATCGAAAGCGAACATAGAAAAACTTCCCTCTTTTTTAGGAAAAACCCCCATATAACCCCAAAAGCGGGGCAGGCGGGCGGGTATCAACTATGTGAGTTGGGTAAGTATATAATCAAATTAAAATTTAGATGAAAATTTTCAATTAAATTACATTCTTATCCCAACTCACATCAAGCAGAATGCTAATGAAGGAGGTGGGGAAACAAAATTCCACTTACCTCAGACAGAAGGTAAGACTTGTCCAGCCGCGACAATGGCTGGTAGGGAGCTACTGCCATCATGACGAGTGCTGGCCACATCTCGCAGGTAGAAGTTGATGAACACATCCTGCGACTTCCAGTAGGCAGCGTCTAGGACCTCTGCTAGCCTGCCTGAGCGGAGGACTGCCAGAGAAGTAGCCCAGGCCCTGGCTTCGTGCGTCCTTGACGACGTCATAGGTAGGACAGAATACCCAATGCCAGCTTGACTGTGCCACCACGCATACGCTTGTTTAATCAGCGTAGAGACCCATCTTGCCAAAGTGACCCGCGACACGTCCTTGCTCCGTTCTGCGTTAATTGAGATGAAGAGCAGTTTTTGGTCCCTAGACCTAATAGGAGTGGTACGGGATAAGTAGCTGGTGAGAGTACGAACGGGACAATTTACCAAATCAGGGTCACCAGACGCGAGAATCCTACTTAAAGGAGGGATGCGAATAACAGGAGAAGACCGACCAGGTTTTTGATTTTTGGCAAGGAACTCTGGCCTAAATCTTAAAACGACAGAGCCATCGCTCTCAAAAGAAATATCCTTAGCCAGGCCTGAGAGAGCGTGCACCTCACTGCCTCTACGGGCAGAGGCTAACAAAACGAGGAACAATGCTTTACGAGTCAGGTTAGCTAAGCTCGCTGAAGCTAAAGGTTCAAAGTCCGGTGAGGCTAGAAACTTCAATACCAAAAATAAGTCCCACGCGGGAAGAGGAGACTTAGCCTTCGCAAAACCAATCGCTGCCCCCTTAATAACACTAGCAATGACACCTCCCAGGTTAATGCTATGCCCTAATTGCTTCAGAGTAGAAGAAATGGCTGAGCGCCTGACTCTCAAAGAAGAAGGAGCCAAGCCCTGAGCAGCCAAACACGAGAGATGATTTGCTACATGCATAGAGCGAGGAGAAGTAGCAGAAACACCGTTCTCCGAACACCACTTTGTCCAATTTAACCAGTGAGAAGCATAAACGGTGCTGGTCGATTCCCTGTGGGCCTTTTGGACAAACCCTAAAGTAGCCTCTGAGGCGCCAGAACGGCGCAGCGATACCTGGACAGCTTCCAGGCGTGAAGCCGTAGGAACTGGGGGTTCTCGTGAGGAACCCCCGACCTTGGTTGCACGAGATCTCCCTTTTTCACGCCCAGAAAGAAGGGAGGACCGTCTGCGAGACGAAGGAGGTCGGGGAACCAATGTTGGCTGGGCCACCAAGGGGCCACCAACACCAAGCAAGGCTGTTCCAGCTCCGCCTTCCTGAGAACCTTCCCCAAGAGATGAAACGGGGGGAAAGCATAAGCTATCAGGCGCGACCAGTCTACTTCGAGGGCGTTCGTTTCCCACGCTTCCGGATCTGGAAAGGGGGAGACAAAGACCTGGAGCCTGCGGGAGAATCTTGTCGCAAAAAGATCGACTGTGGGCTTGCCGAAATGCAACCACAGACGCTGTAGGATCTGATGAGTCAGAGTCCACTCCGTGTGCAACGTACGCGACGGACGACTGAGGCAGTCCGCGAGAACGTTGAGTTTGCCTGGAATGAACTTCGCCGACAACAGAATCAGGTGCTGGCTGCACCAGGCCAGAATCTGACATGCCCTGACAGAGAGAGTGAGAGACAAAGTGCCTCCCTGTCTGTTGATATAGGCCGCCACGGTCGTGTTGTCTGTGCGAACCCGAATATGTTTGTTCCTGACCAGGGACAGAAATGATTGGAGTCCCAGGAAAACAGCCTCTAGCTCTAGGGCATTGATGTGCCAACGACTCTGCGTCTCGCTCCACAGGCCTGACGCAGTGTGAACAGAAAGATGGGCACCCCAACCCTCCATAGACGCATCTGTGAACAGAAACTCGTCTGGAGGGGACATCGAGATTGGCACCCCCTGTGAAATCCAGGGAAGTAGCCACTGCCTCGTTGTGTGCCGAAACCAGCTTTCGATAGAGACCACAGTCTCCCAGCCCTGAAGAGAAGGCTTCCACAGCGAACTCAGGGCGGCCTGAAATGGCCGCTTGTGGACTCTGCCTAAGGGCACAAGAGTGGCCATTGACTCCATTTGGCCAAGAAGAGAGGTCAGAACACGTACAGACGCTTTGTCTTTCAAGGACAGAGTTCGAATGAGACTTTGCAACTTGTCCACCCTTCTCTGTGAAGGGCGTACCAGCCAATCGACGGTGTTGAACGTCATGCCCAAGTACGTGAACTCCTGAGACGGCGTGAGTTCTGACTTCAGCTGGTTGATTGAAAAGCCCAGCTCCAGCGCTTGTGCGAGCACCCACTGAGTATGTGTCGCGCACAACTCCGAGCTCTGACTGAGAACAAGCCAGTCGTCGAGATACGCTCGAAAACGCACCCCCTTCTGTCTGACCAGAGCGGCAAGCTGGCGGACAACCATCGTGAATATCCATGGTGCAAGGGATAAGCCGAACGGCAGAGCCCGAAACTGATAAATCTTCTTGCCCCAAAGAAATCTCAGCCACTTCCTGTGCGCAGGATGAATGAGAACGTGGAAGTAGGCGTCGGTTAAATCTATTGACGTCACCCAGTCCCCTGGCCTGAGTGCGTCCCGAACCGACGCCGGAGTCTCCATGCGGAACTTCACCACTCTGAGGTATTTGTTCAAAGGAGACAGATCTAAGACTGGGCGCCAGGCGCCCGAGGCTTTTGGCACCACAAAAATTCTGCCGTAGAATCCCGGTGAATTGCGGTCCAACACCTCCTCTATCGCTTGCTTCTCTAGCAACGAGTAGACTTCCCCCTGAATGGCCTCCTGAGCCTCCCTCCTCTTGGGAAAACGAAAAGAGGGAGGAACCCTGGTCAACGGGGCCTTGCCGTCCAACCAGAGGAGCCGGAACCCCGAACGCACGATGCTCACTATCCACTGGCTGTTTACTAGCAGTAACCAAGCCAGTAGGGCCCTGGTGGGGCCGCCCGCCACCAAAGGGGTGGGGGCCAGGTGAGCAGGTGGATCGGGGGGGCATCATTGGGGGGGGGCTTGCGCCCCGACCCCCGCGATTTGCCAAACGATGGAGCACTCTTCGGGTAAGGGGCACCTCCGCCCCTACCCCGAGAAGAAGAACCTCGGCGCTGAGCCTTGCCTCTGAACGAGCCCGAAGACTGGGGCTTAGAAGAGGTCTGGTTCTTGTTTTGGTGCGTGAAACCATGGTGCGCGATCTGAGCTATAGCCAAGTCTCTAGCATCCTGCGTCTCCTTGCGAAGCGCATCCAAGGATGGCTGACCAAGCAACGCACCCTCCACAAACGGAGAGGACTTAAGAGCCTCAATGGTCACCTTGTCCTGAATCCGAGATCCCGTGAGGAAGGCTGACCTCCGAGCAAGAATAGAATGAGCATAAAGGCGAGCCGACAGATTCATCTGTTCAGCCGACACCTTAGCCAGAGAGGCTAGCAGAACAGTGACATCTAACTCCACAGCATCGTCCCGAAACACGAAGGGATCTAAAGACGACGCTATAGACCTTGACAGAGATCTTTGCAGAGTCTCAGAAAGAGACGACAACTCAAGCAGACGCCTGCCAGTCTCCTCCAGAGACAAAAGAGAGGCCTCCGTGCAAGGGACTGCTCTCTCCCTACTGTAACCGTCTTGCCTAAGTGCTGCGAGTTCCGGAGTGACCGGAAGCGTTGAACGCGGCAAGGCATACGAGTCAATGAGATTGACCGGGTTAAAAGACAGCAACCTCTTAGAAGCGCCGTAAGGCAAAGCTGAGGTCACACTCGGTGTAGCCAGATAAGCCTGTACAGACTCAGGAGCTTGAGCATGAGCTGTTAACAGTGGGACAGCTTGGGAAGCACCACCAGACTGACCAGTGGCCAGAAGCCTAGAAAGCTCAAACGCTACTAAAGGGGATTCCCGAAACCGGAACTGCTGTTTCTCGTCCTTGGTCGACCGGAAATCCCCTAAAGCAGAAGAGGGTTGAACAACTGAACCGGAAGGCGTCGTCACACCCTCCTCAAAATACCGAGAAGCCACTTCCGCCGCTAACGCCAGAGCTTGCGGAAGCTTATTCGGTATGCGGAAGTTGACCTCCTCGTCACCCTGGACGGAAGTGCCAAAATCCGACTGGTAGTCCCTCACTTCCGTGAATCCGGGAACGACACTTCCGCCGTGACTACCATAGTCCGACAAAGCGTCGCCCGGAAGAGACGCCACACGAGGGATTTTATACCCAAGCGGTACGTCTCTATGGACTGCTTCCTGCCTGAAAGGCGGAAGCGGGGAAAGCTGTGATAGCTGTGCTGCCGCACCCACTGTTCCTCTAGGGAGTGTAGGAGGACGCACTTCCCCTGTTCGGTCAGAGACCGAACGCGTGTCTGGGCTTCTCCCTCGATCTAGACGTTCACTCAAACGGAACGACGTAGACCGAGGGCGTAAGCTTTCGCGCACACGAACCGGTGTGGCTACTCTCTCCAAACCACGCACTTCGTTTTGGCCGGAGAACCCGGTTACTGGCGAAGTATAAATACCTTGATCGTCGTCAGTCCACGAAGCCGCTGAACGCAGCAGGGAAACACCACGGCTATCATCAAAAGAGGCGTGTACGTCGGCAGACGTAACAGTGGAGGAGGGCGGAACACGCACCCTGGCCAGGGAACGCACACCCCCCACGCCGGAGGGCAAAGACAACATCTCAGCCTTGGTAGATGATAACTCCGCTGAAAGAGAGGATATCTGAGCACTCAAGGAGTGCAAAATAGCAGAAACATCCTGCTTCTCGCCGACCGGACCTGAACCGGACAAGACCGGTGAAGCAGACAACGGCAAACTAGGCATAGCCGGAGAATCTGGCAAGTCTATGTCAACATCAAACGAGGATTTAGACAAAGGGTCAGTGACTCTAATCGAAGCTTGACTTGACGAGTTCTTAGATTTACGAGAAGACTTCCTCGTGGGAGAAGGCTCGGCCGCCGACTTAGCGTTATTCTTCTTTTCCTTATCCGACATGACGAACAGAAAAAAGTGTAAACAATGCTAAGTACTCGACAAAACCTAAGTCACAAACAACAAAAACGCTCACCCAAACACACAGTAGGAGCAGAGGGACCGTGTGCAAGTACCAAGGCAGGGTCTGACAAAGGCAGAAGTCAGACAAACCGGCTGAAAGCCGGAGCAAAATCAAAACACGTCTGTAGACACAGACCGCTGGAGAGTGAATGATTCAAAGATGGCGGCAAGGTCAGGAAGTCACGCGTGACTTGTCATGTTAAGGGGTCAAGGTAGCTCTTTTTTAGGGTGACCTCCCCTTGTTACCAAGGCGATGCTATTCAGCGTCCTAGCACTAAACTGGAGTAAATTGCTTGATGTGAGTTGGGATAAGAATGTAATTTAATGGTAATTAATAAACAAATTTGGCAGGGTACAAACGGTCATACACGTAAAAACCCACTCGTGCAAAAACAAGCACGAGTGAACGTGGGAGTTTCAGCCCATGAAGGAAGAAGAAGAAGAATAAACAAATATTTAATGCTAACCTTTTATGAACAGTTGGTTAAGCCTGATATTAATCGGGCCAAGCTGACTTCACGAAGTTTGCTGCAAGAAGCCTTCGCATTGAATTTTTGGTAAAAAGACTTTATGAAGTCTACGAGAAGTCAACTAAGGGCTCAATTAAGTACAGCCTTAGGGTTTACTGTAGGTAGATCAGCTACCACTTTGAGCAAACACTGCTTTTATGCTCTTTGAAAACCACCCCCCTTATCAACTCTCACATCAACCGAGAAAACTAGGATGACAATAAACAATTGAATATTAATGCAAACCTTTATTAACTGGTTGTTTGAGTTTTGCACCAGGTGCATGAAAGACATACATGAGACAACACTGCTTGCATGAAGTTTTAATACTGTTCCCTGCACACACTCCCCTGTGGACTTACCATTTCATTGTTTACGATAGTGGTTTTATTTAGCCAACACTTCCTATAGAAAATCCCCAATATGTTCACATACAGGACAACAAACATAGTTTGCCAGCGACTCCTTCTTCTTCTTCTTCTCCTGCGTTCGTGGGCTGAAACTCCCACGTACACTCGTGTTTTTGCACAAGTGGACTTTTACGTGTATGACCGTTTTTACAATGCCATTTAGGCACCTGCGACTATTAAATAAGGCAGTGTTATGCATCCTCAAAGTCATTCAAACATGTAAGCTGTATCCCAAAAACAAACCTACAAGACAGTAACTATAATGCAATGTCTTACCCGTAAAGGAATAGCAGGGCAACCAGACATGGCGCGTTTGTCGTTGACACGTAGGCATCCTTCCCAAACGCCAGGAAAATGAAGATACACAGGGCAGCTGGGATAATGTAGTTGATCTGAAACCATAAGACTCAGCTATAGATATGAAGGTATGTGGCTGCACTGGGGGGGGTTCTGTTTTATATATCAATTTTCAGCTAAAGTGACGGGGAGGGGCACAGTAATGGAGCTCAAAAGAGAGAGAGAGAGAGAGAGAGAGAGAGAGAGAGAGAGAGAGAGAGAGAGAGAGAGAGAGAGAGAGAGAGAGAGAGAGAGAGAGAGAGAGAGAGAGCGAGAGGGGTTGTGAGGATGATGATGATGATGACGATGATGATGATGATGATGATGATGATGATGAGGAGGAGGAGGAGGAGGCGACAAGGTAGAGAGCGGGAATGATATGATACTTGTTGAGAGGGTGCTGATGATGATGATGATGATGATGATGATGAAACCTTTTTCTTGCAAGGATGTAGGTATAAGGCCGTGTATTTCCTTGCAACCTGTCTGTAAGTCAAGTACATGCAGAACTCAACAGACATTCATAAAGTGATTAAAAAAGTGATTCAAACAAACAAGCAAGAGCGAAAAAAAGACAGAAAAAGAGAGAGGGAGAGAAAGAGATATAGAGACCGAGGGCAGAGAAACATGGCTCACAAATCACAAAAACAGATGAAAAGAAATATGACAAAGAACAAGAGAGAGTAACATACTTTGTTTGTTATTGTAAATATAAAGGATATTGAGCAACTTCTTTGAATTTCCCTGGAAATATGGCCCGATGATCGAAATAGGGCTGTGTGAGACTATCCAATCACAACCCCCGAATTCCCCCATGTGTCTATCAAAATAGCAATATTGGAAGGCTAAAAGCAAAACACAAATCAGAGGCCACACATAGACTGCCAAAAAGTCCAGCGTTGTATATACCATGTCCCAGAAGAAGTTTGTGATCCAGTAGATGGCGGGGTTGATGCCGCTGACAAACTGCAGGTGCTTGCTGTTGGACACGCGCTCCTCGATCAGGAACAGCACGAAGCTGGCCGGCACGAAGGACATGGCGAAGATCACGCAGATCGCCACCACCACGTCCACTGCACTGTTGTAACTGCAAACACACAGAAAAACATATGAAGCCCATTATTTACACAGTGGAAACTTCCGTTTAAGATCTCAACAAATCTGCGAAGGAGGTACAGTGGAACCAGCTTTTGAGACCTCCAACAAATCTGCGAAAATTCTTTCTTTATTTGGTGTTTAACGTCGTTTTCAACCACGAAGGTTATATCGCGACGGGGAAAGGGGGGAGATGGAATAGAGCCACTTGTCAATTGTTTCTTGTTCACAAAAGCACTAATCAAAAATTTGCTCCAGGGGCTTGCAACGTAGTACAATGTATGACCTTACTGGGAGAATGCAAGTTTCCAGTACAAAGGACTTAACATTTCTTACATACTGCTTGACTAAAATCTTTACAAAAATTGACTATATTCTAAACAAGAAACACTTAACAAGGGTAAAAGGAGAAACAGAATCCGTTAGTCGCCTCTTACGACATGCTGGGGAGCATCGTTTAAATTCTTCCCCCTAACCCGCGGGGGGTGGGGGAGTATTAAAAGGCGGGTTCCACTGGAGTTATACATACTGCTTCATGCTAATTTCTTTTCATAACAGCATTCATAACAATTCTGAATATTTTCAGTAGAATTATGCCCTCACAGCGATTCCTCGTCCAGCTGTTGTTGTGTGAAGTTCATGGGGTGGTTGACGGTGGCGATGCCGTACCGCGACTGCTGCGCAGCGGGGATGTAGCTACGCAGGATCACGTTGTTCAGCGAGTTCATGTAGGCCACGATGGATATCCAGCCTTTGTTGTTGAACCACACCTTGAAACAGAAATATCATTCAAATCACACAATGCTTGTATATTCGTGCAGGAAAATTGTGACAAAGCTCAGTTTCTTTTCTACACGAGTGCTAGCTAATCTGTTTCAATAGACTCCGAAAATAACTCAGTTTTATTGTGAAAGAGTCAATACCCTTGATTTTTACTCGGACAAAACACTAGCGAGGGGTGTACCGAAAACAAAGTGGACAGGAGCACGTTTGAAGTTATTTGTCAGAGGAAAAGCAAGGGTAGTTATTCACTCTTTCACAACCCATACAAACCCGCCAACTTATTTAAGAATTCGTCAATTGCTCCTTTGCTGCCCACACAGAATCACGCTGTCTTCCATGCAGTTTTTAGTTTACAAAAGATCTAATGAATTAAAGCTCACTCTCATCTGCTCAAGCCATGTCGTTTCTACGCATGAAAGCGATTTAACAGATGATTGATTCCATCGTTACAAGATCTGCATGTGGATAACCTAGCAGGCAATATTGGGTGCTCTGGACTGATTTGCATGAGTAAGTTACCAACCGAGTGTTGAATAGGTTAAAATTGAGATTTGTAGTGGTTTTAACCCTTTCACTGCCACAGTGGTAGTAACTTATCCGAATGGTCTATGGGAAAGAACTGTGTTTAGAACCCCTACAAGTACTTGGACAGTGGTTACCTCCCATTTAGTTTTCAGAAATGTCCTGAAATGTTGTTGACACAAATCCCACGTATGAGATACGGTTATGGGCGTACGATAAACAGAAAATGACCACGTATTACATACGGGGTGGGCAGTGAAGGGGTTAACCAATCCGACTTTGCGGTTTGTTCTCACCCGTTTGGGTTTCACCCACTTTTGTGACTTGCACCCGAGCCCTGGTGTTTGGGGTAAAAACACAGTTTCAATACTACTGTAGAGCAGCAGCTAAGTACTAATTCTACGGGCAAGCCAGGAAACCTACCCTAGCATTGTCCTCGGTGATGGCATACTCCAGGAGTTCCTTGAAGTCATTTGTGAATCGCTCTGGAATGACAGACGTGCCGTTGTTGAAAGCAGACGTCAGGTCATCGATGGCGTCCGCGATCTGTGAGGAGTTTACCACGGACAGAATGTTTTCCTCTCCGAACGAGAAACCGCCAAACCTTTCAAGGACAGACAATGCAGTAACAGGTTAGGTAAGTCAGTTCATATAGAGTTGTTTTGAACGCTGTCAACCTCATTGGATGGACAGAAAATCTGCAGTAAAATTACAGCTCCTGCAAGAAAAAGCTAGGCTAAAAAGAAGTGTGTTACTGTAAAATACTTCACAGAAATACAGTATTTGGAAGGGGAAAAGGGTTTTGGCCAATGGACAAAAATTGAGGTCCATCAGGTTACTGTAAACAGAAATTGGGTCGATTAAGTCTACCATGAACAGAGACGCTGACGTAATTAGTTGCATCAAGTATACATCTTCCACCTTTCAAACACTTGGCTATTTTCCAAAGCAAATATAATTTGATGGAACACTGTGCCTCATTGCCTATGCAGTAATTCCTGTAGCAAAATCTCCCAAACTACAATTTACATGACTAACTACAAAATAATGTTGTCCAATTTAGATGAGCAGTGTTGTTCCCAGTTACAGAAGACAATAGATCAGTTGGACCTGGGTTCAAAATACAGTGGAGTCCAGCTATAACAAACCTGGGTATAACGAAATCCCGCTTTTAACGAACTGCTATTGATTTCCCGGCAGACAGCCTTCTATTTCTTACTTGTTACTTTCCGCCTACAACGAACCTTTTGAACTCATTTGCATAACGAACCCCTCTGATAACAAACACGTTTTCATCGCCCCAGAGCCGTTTTGTCTCTAAAAGTCACAAGGCTACAACGAACTGATGTCAATAATTGTCTCCAAAGACAAAAATACACAAAAATACACAAACACAAGTGCACATCGCGTGATGAGCGAACTCTGAACAAACAGCGGGAGGTGCACGGAACAGCCACTGCCACTGTGTTTTCACTATTCCGATCAGCTGCTAAGCTATGACTGTGCTCTAAAAAGTCACAAGGCTACAACGATCTGCGTGTGAGGCGAGATCAAAGGCAGGTCCATTGTGATAGCTGGGTGGCCTTGTTTATGAGACACTGACCTTTTTCCCAGGGGTCATTGACCCAGTTTTAGCTATGAGGTGGTTCCCCTTTCATATTGAGAGAGGAAATACTTCCTGCACCCGGGTCAGTGACCGAGTTTAACCTATGGGGAGTTTAACCTATGGGGCAATCTCTTTGATGTCTTGAGAGGAAACTTGGCCAGGGTAGTACATGCACCAGAACTGGTGGACACCATGAAATCGGAGATTGATCAGAATGTACATGTACATGCTTTTACACGACTTTTTAAATTTTACTTCTAAAATTGTGACAGTAAAGTGAACATGTGAACTATGCCTCTATGGATTATATTATGAAGCTGTTGAAAACATGCAGAGATTGTACTCTCCAAGGAAAGATCGATGGGACGATCATTTGAAGGTGAGTGGGAAAACTTGTCTTAAGGCCATTTAGGGTTGAAAACTCTACAGCGAATTACTGATATAACGAACTAAAATGTATCTCCCTTGAGATTCGTTGTACCCGGACTCCACTGTATATATATATCGGTTAAAATATCATGGCCGCAAAAAGATTGTTGTGTCAAAAGACATCGCGTGTTTCAAAACTTTGGACATTCAGGCGGCCTGGGGTCCAAACAAATGTGTCAGATAAAAAAAATGATTCCTAAATGACGGAAGACTGAGGCCTGGGAACAAGAGTGGATGAGTGCTATGCCAAACTGACCAGACCTTCTCATCATGTACGTTTCCATGGTTTTGACCAGCCAGTCACTGATGTTGCGTCCAGTCACGTTGTACAAATTGTCGTTGACAGGGATGTAGCGCTGAGCTGGTTCCGGCCCACCCGCGCCTACAGGGACACACAACAAAAGAAATGTACAGAGAACAATGACAATTTAAGTTCAGATGTAGAAAGTTTGCAATTTTTGATCATAAATTCTTCGTCTTCTTTTGCATTAATAGGCTGCAACTCCTACATATGGGTGAAAAACAATGTTGTTTTTTTTTACTTTGAAACAGCACAAATAGAAATCTGGTTCAGCATTCCTTACAACACATCTTTTCAAAACAACAGCTTTTGCCTATCTCGTCTATCACCTGACAGTTGTTTTAAATGTAGCTTGTCATTAAAGTCGCAGTTTTGAAAGAATGTCTGCTATGTGCTACAGCCACTCGTTCCTCCAAGTCTGTTATCATTAGTTATCAACACCCAGCTTCCCTATGCCAACAGGCTAATTTACAGGCCGTCTCCAATTTCACACGAAGACACGAAAGTGAACTTCCCCTTTTTTCTCGGTCCAGTAATCAGAGATACCACCATACTACTGCTTATCTAAACAGTTCCAGACACTTGTTGGATAGAGGGTGTGGGTGTCAGTTGCGCGTCTGGAGGTCATTAATCAAATCTTCGTACTCGCAGAAAAATTCCTCCCGAACTTCGCCTTTAAGTAACACATTCACAGCACAATAACATTCAAAATCGTACCTGCGGGGCATCGCTGGAAGCCTGAATCACAGGAACAGGCAGGAGAGTCGATGGAGGTGTTGCCAGTTGTGTAGGGCTGAGCTGAGAAACCTGGGGCGCCACTTCCTAGACATGGGTGGTCACTGCAACCAACACAGTATTGTATGTTAATCCTGGGTAGTACACAATATGGATTAGTTTTAGGTGGAATATTGTGAAAAGGAACAAGTCAATGCGTGCGTGTGTGTGTGTGTGTGTGTGTGTGTGTGTGTGTGTGTGTGTGTGTGTGTGTGTGTGTGTGTGTGTGTGTGTGTGTGTGTGTGTGTGTGTGTGTGTGTGTGTCATTTAGTTAAAATACCATTGTGTGGGTTTATTATCATCTTAAGATCACTTCTGAGGAAAACCTTATTGAGAAGAAAAAGATATCCAGCTCTCTCTCTCTTTCTCTCTCTCTCCCACAAGTACACTATCACAAAGAAACACACATCGAAATCCACAATTAAATAAGTAAGATAAACCAGACCTTATGTTGTAGACAGATGGGTCCAGACATCTTGCTCCATGGAAAGTTCCGGATTGCAGCAACGTCTGTTCAAGCACAGTGGCACGACCTTTCATGGGATTGTCATTGCTGAAACAAGAATGACGCATTCAATGTTTGTGTTTTCACTACACTTTTCATTGAAAATCAAATTAAAGCAGTTTATACATCTGTGCTTGCTCAAAGCAGGCGAGTCCCATGCAGGATATACTAAAATATCGTTTCGTGGTGGTACACAAATATGGAGGTCACAGGCTTAAGTAGTGAAAGCTGTACTCACTATACTCACTTTACCTGAAACATCCCCTCCTTGTGTTTTATTGCCATAAGGGTATGCGACGGTTTGCAATATCAGCTCGAAAGCGTTCATAGACTTTATAATCCTGATATTCATATCCCTCAACTGTTACTCTACAGTAATTGAGGTATAGCCCTCAACTGTCCTCTGACACGATTAGGTGAACTGGCAGGTGATTGTTATCAAGAGATGGTCGCTGTCATGGTGTTTTTAAAAAAGATGCCAATGTCAGTGTTTGTGTAAACCCCATCAAAGACGTTTATGACATGCGCACTGTACTGTAATGATTACCATGGACCCTGGACCTAATACGTCCGTTAGTTGTTAGCTTGATGTAAATATCAACACATGGTGGAGGTTGAACTGTACCTGTAGAAAGAGTAGAGACTGCTGTCGCCCTTGGAGGGTTCGTAGTGCCAGGGGTGAAGCTCCAGGGGCGGCATGTCCACCAGAGCCGGCTGAATCAGGGCGAACACCATGGCCAGGCACACAAACCCTGCCGGCAGGAGGAACTGCAAAGCGACAAAAACGGCTGTGTTGAATCCATGAGAAAAAATCATGCGTACATTCTGTGTAAAGTATCTGCATCAGGGTAATGAATGCATAGTGACAGTAAAAAGAACTCAAGACTCACAGAAACACACACAGGCATACACATATGCACAGACAGACACAGACACACATAGGCGTACACTTAGACACAGACACACACACACACACAAACACACATATTTCACACTCAAGACAAACAGACACAGGCACACACAGACAAATGTTTCACACACACACACAAATGTTTCACACACACACACACACACACACACACACACACACACACACACACACACACACACAAAAACACAGAAACACACACACACAAACACACGTACACACTCACTCACCTTTCACACTCAGACACATACAGACACACTTCTTCTTCTGAGTTCCCTGCCATGCTAAAATGTCAACGAGGTTTATGGGGATAAGTCCGCGGTCCTCTGCAGATAAACACACACACAGGCCTACACACAGAAACACACCCACACATATTTTCACTCACCTCACTGATGAATCCTTTCTTGCTGCGTCGGACATGGTGCAGTCGCTTCAGAAGAAGGGAGATAATTTGACGAGGAATCAGTTTCTTCCCTTGCAAATGTGCTGTGCCGGCACCGCTGAAGTTCAGATCATCTCTTGATCCTGTCACACTGGATCCCATAGAAACTGGTAAAACAGAAGAAAAAAAACAATTTAATAATAAGATACAACAGTTCAAATTATTTACCTTCCATCTTCCTCAGGTACACTAGATTAAAAACACGCAAAACCCACCAAAGGGAAAAGAAGATGACAAAAGTTCAACATCAGGTACTGCTGCTTGTCCTTTTCAAAAGTATGGTAATCTTATATGAACCAGTAGGACCCAAGAGGACAATAATTCCAATAAATGAACATATCAGTATTGTTGTTAAAACATCTGCCAAAAATGCAGAGAAGCTGACTTCTTTTCCTTTGTCGCTGCCCTACACGCCACCAGGCGTGAAAGGCAGTAAGTAAGTAAGTGACTTCTTTTCTATTACATTCAATGCCGTTACATTTTTTTTTACAATCTTGTCGGTAAACATCAATTTAGAAAATATCAATTGAAGCAGTCTTCAGTATCTACATACAACTGTACAAAATATGTCAACTCTAAAAAAAACGACACCTGGTATGTATCTGTATTTGTTTTTTATCTCAAGTATTCATCAGAGAGACAGTCATTTACACAAACACGCCCATCTACTGCAACAAACAAACAAACAAAAAATGTACACATATATACAAACAACCTAAGAACGCAGGCAAGCAACCCAAAGCAAAGTATAAAACAAGTCGCGTAAGGCGAAAATACAATATTTAGTCAAGTAGCTGTCGAACTCACAGAATGAAACTGAACGCAATGCCATTTTTCAGCAAGACCGTATACTCGTAGCATCGTCAGTCCACCGCTCATGGCAAAGGCAGTGAAATTGACAAGAAGAGCGGGGTAGTACTTGCGCTAAGAAGGATAGCACGCTTTTCTGTACCTCTCTTTGTTTTAACTTTCTGAGCGTGTTTATAATCCAAACATATCATATCTATATGTTTTTGGAATCAGGAACCGACAAGGAATAAGATGAAAG
The DNA here is from genome assembly GCF_037325665.1 of Littorina saxatilis. Lineage (NCBI taxonomy): Eukaryota > Metazoa > Mollusca > Gastropoda > Littorinimorpha > Littorinidae > Littorina > Littorina saxatilis. Next base: position 49,877,439 of record NC_090249.1, read on the forward strand.
TGTTTTTAAATTGATTTCGACAATTTAATTTTGATAATAATTTTTATATATTTAATTTTCAGAGCTTGTTTTTAATCCAAATATAACATATTTATATGTTTTTGGAATCAGAAAATGATGGAGAATAAGATGAACGTAAATTTGGATCATTTTATAAATTTTTATTTTTTTTTACAATTTTCAGATTTTTAATGACCAAAGTCATTAATTAATTTTTAAGCCACCAAGCTGAAATGCAATACCGAAGTCCGGGCTTCGTCGAAGATTACTTGACCAAAATTTCAACCAATTTGGTTGAAAAATGAGGGCGTGACAGTGCCGCCTCAACTTTCACGAAAAGCCGGATATGACGTCATCAAAGACATTTGTCAAAAAAATGAAAAAAACGTTCGGGGATTTCATACCCAGGAACTCTCATGTCAAATTTCATAAAGATCGGTCCAGTAGTTTAGTCTGAATCGCTCTACACACACACACAGACACACACACACACACACACGCACGCACGCACGCACATACACCACGACCCTCGTTTCGATTCCCCCTCGATGTTAAAATAGTTAGTCAAAACTTGACTAAATATAAAAACAAACACAACTACTAAAAAGACAAAGATGAAACTTAAAAATCAACAATATCAAAACAAACTAACCATAACAAAAAAATACAACCAAATGATCCATTTAATTTGAAGACCAAACATGCAAAATATCAACATCTAAACTTTCCATCTGAAACCAACACGAATAAAAATCAGCCTCTCAAAATCAAACTGTAAAATTGTGAAAACAAAACAAAATGTGAATGTCAAAAGATCGATGAACACCAATATCAGGATCGTCTTACACTTAATACAGCTGCACGGAGACTTGCAAACACAGAGGACCCTATGGAACGTGCAATCTGAGGGGGGGGGGGGGGGGGGGGGGGGAGGGGGGGGGGGTGGTGTGATGAGGAAGAAAGTCAAAGTTTTAAATGTTATGCAGTACCATTTCTGTAAATAGCAGACTCGTACCCCTTCACCTTTAATCTTGATCATCCACACAAATGTGGGAAACTGGGCCTTTAAAATTAGGTTTGTAAGCGTTCCCTTCCCATAACTTTTAAAATGTTAACGAATTTTAGACCCACCTGTTAAAATAACAAACAACATAAAATTGTAAAATACACTGCCTTGTGGGCACTTTAGAATATATATATACATTTGTACACATTGGTCGCAGCTGCCGGACATGCAACTGGCAACAAAAGAAAGGTGTCTTAACTGACAGCAAAAGCTTGATGCAGAGCACATTTTGTGCTTTTATTAATGGGCAACTAGCTTGAAAGGAGAAACAAAGTTTAAGATCTGACCTGGGTTCACTAAAGGCAGAGTATCTGTGAAAATGAAAAGACGTAAAAACACATTTTCTATCTGAGTGCCAATCAAAATGGTGCACACACAACATCAACAGCATAATAGTAATACCGATCACAGGATGGAAAAAAAGATTGAGGGGACCTAGTTGATTGAAACTAGGGATTGTGCCGGAGCAGGGGTGTGAGTGGGAAGTGGGTGTCACAATACCTACCTCTAACTCACAACGAATAAACAAAGGCACTACACAATGACGGATGCACAGATCTGTTCTCGAAGATCCAAGTGACGGGTGGTGCAATCATCAAGACTGACAATTAAGCCACTGACCTTAAGAGGTCGGTCGCACTAAAATTCACAGCTGCTGGAAAAACAGTGCAGGACATAAAACCAATAAGAGCTGGAAGAAGGTTTCTCTGGAACAAGGATTTTCTTGACACTGAGAATGAAACAGCACAGGATTACAACGTCAAGGTTACCTGTCCTAGCGTGAGGTCGGGGGGTCACTGACTTTGCAACACCTGTTTAGATCAGGCAAGAAGCACTCTTAAAGAAGCATGTCCATGCTGCAAAATAATGTTGGTTTACATGGAAATGTGTCCCCAATACCACTGATGCACACATATCCTTTCACCCATAAACCTTTGCTGTTAACTCCAATTCTATGCCAAAGGACAAAGTGTAATCACTACCTTCTAAATTTCAATTTTAAACACAAACAACAACAAAAAACACAATTAAAGCTTACCGCTATCGTCATTATCTGTCAGCAGCTCCTGAGTATCGACACGGGGACGGTTCTTACTGCGGAAGCTCAGGCGAGACACGGGGCGAGGGTAGCGGCCATCTGCAAAGAAATGGATGGGATGGTTTATTCAATCGACAAATCCCTGCACACGCAAAACCTGTAACATGCATTCTACATTTATGTTTATATTTCTTTTCTCCTTCACACTCCTTCACATGGGGCTTTAATAGATGATGTTCTGAAATAACTCTGTTGGGTTTGTAAGGGTTGTGAACGAGTGAACACTCTTGCTTTTGTTGAGGCAAACTTATTCACAGGACATTAAACGCCAGTCATTCGTGAGGGGTGTGTCTCCACACGAGCTCCTTGTCCATGTGGTTCTGACACACCTCTCGCTAATGATTGGCCTATAATGTCACCAGTGAAAGTTTGCCTCAATAAAAGCAAGAGTTTCAAGCCATTACAAAGAAACAATGCCAAAGGTTTCAAAAAGATTGTCGGTTTTTTCACTGTTGAAACAACAAATGTTGAAAATTGCTGTGTCCGTTTGTTAGTGGGTGGGAGGAATGGGTGTACGTACATGGGCCTACATGTGTTTGTGTGTGTTTGGGATGGGTGTGTGGTTTTCTTTTCATTGATGTTTGTGTTTCTTATGAGACCATGTGTACTAGTAAAAATCTACTTTACCACCAAGAAAACTTACTCTCTGAAATTTCTTCCAGTTTGTTTCGCTTTTTCTCTTCGTCTTCAGTTATGTCGTTGTCCTCTGTGACCCTCAGGAACACCTGAAGAGAACAATCAGAATAAACCATGTAAAGTCAAACCTAGACCTAGATAGAACAATCAGAATAATCGATGTAAAGTCAAACCTAGACCTAGAGAGAACAATCAAAATAAACCATGTAAAGTCAAACTTAGAACAAGAGAGAACAATCAAAATAAACCATGTAAAGTCAAACCTAGACCTAGATAGAACAATCAGAATAATCGATGTAAAGTCAAACCTAGACCTGGAGAGAACAATCAAAATAAACCATGTAAAGTCAAACTTAGAACAAGAGAGAACAATCAAAATAAACCATGTAAAGTCAAACTTAGAACAAGAGAGAACAATCATAATAAACCATGTAAAGTCAAACCTAGACCTGGAGAGAACAATCAAAATAAACCATGTAAAGTCAAACCTAGACCAAGAGAGAAGAATCAAAATAAACCATGTAAAGTCAAACCTAGACCTGGAGAGAACAATCAAAATAAACCATGTAAAGTCAAACCTAGACCAAGAGAGAACAATCAAAATAAACCATGTAAAGTCAAACTTAGAACAAGAGAGAACAATCATAATAAACCATGTAAAGTCAAACCTAGACCTGGAGAGAACAATCAAAATAAACCATGTAAAGTCAAACTTAGAACAAGAGAGAACAATCATAATAAACCATGTAAAGTCAAACCTAGACCTGGAGAGAACAATCAAAATAAACCATGTAAAGTCAAACCTAGACCAAGAGAGAACAATCAAAATAAACCATGTTATGTCAAACCTAGACCTGGAGAGAACAATCAAAATAAACCATGTAAAGTCAAACCTAGACCAAGAGAGAACAATCAAAATAAACCATGTAAAGTCAAACCTAGACCAAGAGAGAACAATCAAAATAAACCATGTTATGTCAAACCTAGACCAAGAGAGAACAATCATAATAAACCATGTAAAGTCAAACCTAGACCAATTTTTGTTTGTTTGTTTGTTTGCTTAACGCCCAGCCGACCACAAAGGGCCATATCAGGGCGGTGCTGCTTTGACATATAACGTGCGCCACACACAAGACAGAAGTCGCAGCACAGGCTTCATGTCTCACCCAGTCACATTATTCTGACACCGGACCAACCAGTCCTAGCACTAACCCCATAATGCCAGACGCCAGGCGGAGCAGCCACTAGATTGCCAATTTTAAAGTCTTAGGTATGACCTGGCCGGGGTTCGAACCCACGACCTCCCGATCACGGGGCGGACGCCTTACCACTAGGCCAACCGTGCCGGTCCCTTTTGGGTCGGTCCCTTGGGAGGTCATTATAGACAGGAACAAGAAGAGCAAACGCTCGATCGAGTCACTTTCGCAGTTCTGAATATTATATGAGGCATCAGATGGACAGGAAGAAATTGCTATTCACAACACAATGAGTCACGTTCACATAAAATTTGAGCCCGGTCACTTTTATAGTTTCCGAGAAAAGCCCAACGTTAAGTTGTGTGTTGCCGAACAGAAAAGGCTAGTTATCTCCCTTGTTTTTCTGATAACGTTCGTAAAAGGCTACAGATGTAAATACTTTGATGTAAAGAATAATCCTACAAAGTTTCAATCACATCCGATGAACTTTGTCAAAGATATAAAATGTCTAATTTTTCCTTTGACGCTGACCTGTGACCTTGAAAAAGGTCAAAGGTCAACGAAACCATCGTTAAAGTGTAGAGGTCATTGGAGGTCACGACTAAACAAAATATGAGCCCGATCGCTTTGATAGTTTCCGAGAAAAGTCCAACGTTAAGGTGGTGTCTACGGACGGCCGGCCGGCCGGACAGACTAACACTGACCGATTACATAGAGTCACTTTTTCTCAAGTGACTCAAAAAAGCTCACCTCTTCCAGACTGGTATCAGAAACGCCATAACTGGAGATGCCGAGAATGTCGTGGACTTTTTCTAGCTCGGCAAACATGGCGGTCATCTGTCCCGACTTGGCTGCGGCCTCTGGCATCTGGAAACACACCTCCATACTGTTGTCTTCCACCAGGCGGGCTTCCGGTACGAACTTGTCGATGAATGCCTTCAGGCGGGTTATGGAGAAGCCTGGGCAGAAAGCAGTGAATGATGTGTACATTTTGTGTTGAATAACTAGTGTTGTACAGAGGAACCTCCCCTTTAAGACCACTAACATTCTAAGAAAATCAGGGCTGAGAGAGAGATATTCTTAAAAGCGAGGTAAATGCAGCAAAGTTATGGGCAGAAATATTTGTAACAAGAAGGGCAAAGCCCATACGACTCACATGCTTGACCTTTACATGACCTTGACCTTCAGCTAAACCTAGCAATGACATCATACACTAAGAACTGCTTTACACATTTTTCCTACCAAAATACATGTGACCTTGACCCAAGGTCAAGGTCATCCAAGGTCATGCAACACAAAGCTGTTAATTCAAGACATAGGAAGTACAATGGTGCTTATTGGCTCTTTCTACCATGAGATATGGTCACTTTTAGTGGTTCACTACCTTATTTTGGTCACATTTCATAAGGGTCAAAGTGACCTTGACCTTGATCATATGTGACCAAATGTGTCTCATGATGAAAGCATAACATGTGCCCCACATAATTTTTAAGTTTGAAACAGTTATCTTCCACAGTTCAGGGTCAAGGTCACTTCAAAATATGTATACAATCCAACTTTGAAGAGCTCCTGTGACCTTGACCTTGAAGCAAGGTAAACCAAACTGGTATCAAAAGATGGGGCTTACTTTGCCCTATATATCATATATAGTTGAGGTATTAAATCTCAAAAACTTCAGAGAAAATGGGAAAAATAGCTGTTTTTTAGACAACATTTATGGCCCCTGCGACCTTGACCTTGAAGCAAGGTCAAGATGCTATGTATGTTTTTTGGGGCCTTGTCATCATACACCATCTTGCCAAATTTGGTACTGATAGACTGAATAGTGTCCAAGAAATATCCAACGTTAAGTTTTCCGGACGGACGGACGGACGCCGGGACGGACGGACGGACGGACGGACGACTCGGGTGAGTACATAGACTCACTTTTGCTTCGCATGTGAGTCAAAAAAGGGGGAAGTCTTAGAGCGGGGATTCTTGTTGCAAATGTATTGCTGCTGCGTTGTGGTTAATGACACATTTTGTCCAATGAGAAAAGGGTCATCAATGGTGTTGTGCTCTTGAGAACATGACTGCAAAATTCTGTCAAGGCCCAGACCTTTGATAAAAAAAAATGATTGCAGTGTAAAAACTTTGACCTATGAAAGCAAAATGTAATCGGACTCTGTCTTCCCTCCACAACGTATGATAGAAAATCTGACCATATGAATCAGCCATTTGCGGCAGTTAATCGGACTATGACCGATGTCCGACGCCAAACGACATCCCCGAGACCTTGCTTGTTCAGCGTTTCTGTTTATAACGTCTGTAATTTTATCCCAATTTTAATACTCCCTCCCTTTTGAGACCTGAATTTTTCCAAACTTTAGAGTTTTTAAATGGGGGGTTCTAGTCTGTACTTTTGTGTTGTTGATGCGAGTGGTAGAGAAATAAAACCTTACCAGGTATCATGTTCTCGGCAGTGAGTGGGGGAGAATCGGATCCATTGCTGCAGTCCTCATAGCCCTCATCGTCAAAGGCCGGCTGTACAACACAATTATAAGTCATACGGTTAGTGGATATCCATGTCCTGTACAGCATGTGCTAAACATGATACTATAGCATTACTAAACATACATCCATTATAAGGATGTTAAAAAGGACCTGAGCGCTTTATTTTCACAAAATGAGTCTAACTGTGAAGAAACTATGCACTCTATTCCACCTTATCATGCATCAGTGCACCCACCATCAAAAAGTAAGTATGCACAAAAGCTTAACCCCTGCATCAGTGAAGCCACAAATACCCTTGTTTTAGTAAAACCAACAGTTTAATCTCACGTACTGTGCCATATTTCACCAATATAACATCCCAGGAGTCGGCTGGGATCAACACCCACAATTTCCTTTTTCATTGTTTGATCTGGATCCCAACCAATGACACTCAATTGCTCAGTTTTCACAGCCTGAACAAAACTCTGACCCTGCGATCATCACTAACTAATTCAACATCTTATTGGCAAGTAACAATACATTTACACGAAAATCATAGGAGAAAACGCAGTGTGCGACTGGCATTGCAACTTATTCTGAGAAAACAATCCAAATGCAACTCACATGTTTACTGAACAATTTCTCAACAATGAACACCGTTTTACTTTTCCAGGCATGGGAATTGAAAATTGTAAAAAAGGCTGAACATTTATAACTGAAGACGCGAAGCGTCAATTCGACGGCGCGAAGCGCCTAGTCTTACTAGGGGGGTCCGGGGGCACGCCCCCCCCCCCCCCCCCCGGACAAAAATGTCTCCAAAGAACCCAGATGGTGCAATCTGGTGTCATCTGAGCTCCAAGTTTGCCATTAAATTCTGTTTTTAGAATCAGAGTTTTTAGTACCAATTTATGCTTTTTTGAAGAAAAAAAATATATACATGTATTATATGGTTTAAATTTATTTAAAAAATTGATCTGTTGAGACAAACAGGAAAATGTTACTTGTAACACAATCGGTGCAATCTGGTTTACTTTCAAACATAAAAGTTCAAGTAACTGAGGCGGGCGATAGCAGTGCATGAACAAAGTACAGAAAGTTTTCGCGGGCTTTTGCGCAAAGGCAAAAATAACCAGTGCTTTTTGTGTGTGCCTCCCCCCTTTATTTTTTCGGCGGACACTTTTGCTTTTTCGGCGGAACAAAAAACAAATTCGGCGGAAATCCGCCGTTCGGCGGACAATTCCCATGCCTGTTTTCTTTTAAGGGGGGGGGGGGGGGGGGGGGGGTGGGGGGGAGTGAGAACTAATCAAAATCAGCTCTCAACTCGCATCAACATATATTACAGAGTTAAATACCAAAAACAAAACAATTAACAAAATGTCAAACAACAGACTCACTGTAAGTAGACTTCAGGGGTGAGGTGCACAGAGTGCAAGTAGGTACCACCCAAACAGTTGAGATTCGTTGAAAACACAAAAACTCTAAATTTCAACCAACCCAACACCTGAGATGGATCCCACCGGGTTGGTAACTTTTTTGTGCACCTCAGCCCAGCTGACAAGCTTATTTCATGTCGGTTTGCATGGATACACACTCACCATCAATCACACAAACAAACATGTCTATCAACCACAGTTTCTTAATACCTTCACGTCCACAGTGGTACGAGTGCTTCCAGCAGTGCTGGGGCGATCTCCGAGCAGCGTCTCATCATAAAGCTCCGACAACAAGAACGGCTTCTTGGTTTCCTTCTCGTTCAAGTCCACAGCAGACGCGGAGGCGCCACCAGTCTCGCTGCGAACCAAGGTAAGGTAGTAACCACTGCCGAAGCGATTCTTCAGATACAGGCCGGATCCGATAGAGCACAGTCGGCCGTGGGAGATGATGGCTATGCGGTCGCCCAGAACGTCGGCTTCATCCATGTGGTGGGTCGACAGAATGATGGTGCGTCCTGGAGGATAGACAGTTGTGTGAGTGTCAGAGTACAAATTAAAGTAAAAAAAGAAAAGCATGTGCGCACACGTGTGTGTATGCACACACATGCACGCAGGCACACACTAACACAACTTACACACAAGAAAACACACACACATCTATACAGTGTGCACAAGAGATATTAAACTCTGTACCTGCCCTTGCTCCCACAGCCCACAAAAACATCCAATTTTGCCCCCGAAGAAACACACACCTGGAAACAAATTATATATCAAGCGCATGTTTACAAATCAGAAGTAAAACATCAAACAAATAAACTTCAAAATACTGAACAACTTTACTTCGAATACCAATCGCCTGAATAAGAAACTCTCACCTTTTCTCAGTTTGAGCAGCAGTTCCCAGATGGAGCGTCGTGCGTAGGGGTCGACTCCAGCGGTCGGCTCATCCAGAATGACCGTGCGAGAGCCGCCCACAAAAGCGATCGCCACGGACAGCTTGCGCTTCATGCCACCTGAGGAATGACAACATGCATGTAAAACAGACATCCACAATGGCAGTGCCAGACCCACCCATAAAGGTCATACACACACACACGCATGCACACACTACACCAAGGTCACAAACAAATAACAGGACTAGCATGTTTCAATGCATTCAGATTCAGATTAAAATTCCAGCCCACAAGCACAACTGGACACTTTTCCAACCAGATCTTCGTAGAAAATAAAGCAAATTCCACTAACAGGTAGGGCTACTAACCAGAAAGGTTGCGTGACTGCTCCTTGCGTTTGTGCGGCAGACCAACATCCTTGATCATCTTGTTCATCTCTTCCTTCACCTCCTTCTTGGTCATGCCCTTCAGGCTGGCATAGAACCAGATGTGTTCTTCCACCGTCAACCTGCACGCAGACATACCTCATGTTTTAAAACCATTTCACTGCTGGGAAAACACAAACGAGTAAACCAGATTTAAAAGAAAATGAGTTCATTGCAAAACTTGATGAATAGAACTTTCTTGGGTAAGTAAAGTCCGATTGCTATTTAGTTGATTTTTTCCCCACCTTATGCTGTTTTGTGAAAGATGACCCTCGCACTTCGCACTCCCTTCGCTTCATACAACACACCCCCCCCCCCCCCCCCAATCCATCTCAACCCGTATCATATTGCTCTTCTCAATTCTCAAACACGAACCCCTTTCACAGAAGTAAATTCTGTAAGCTGCAATATAAGATTATCGTTTCATCTTTTCTCTCTTCCCCCTCAAGAAGACACACACACACACACACACACACACACACACACACTACAACATGCACTCACAGATCAAAGAGAACGTTATGCTGAGGACACATGCCGAGTGAGCGGCGGATCTCGTCAGTGTCGGTCTGAATGTCCTTGCCATAGATGTAGGCTGTGCCACTGGTAGGCGGGAACAGGCCTGTGAGGATCGACCTGTTGACACATACATGTAAAATGGAATGGCTGTGCTACAGTAGAACACTGGAACCCCCTGTTTAAGACCTCCCGATTTAAGACTTAAGACCTGATTTTCTCAGATTTGTGGGGATTTTCCACCTTCAAGGCCTAAACAAATCTGAGAAAATCACGTCTTACACGTGAGGAGTCTTAAAAAGGGAGGTAAATTTGCAGACGCTATGAACAGAACATTTGACAAAATAAGGTCTAATAGAGGGATCGATGGTTGGTTTAATGCTGAGGTTTCTTGTCTCAAGAACCTGAAGGGTCGTATGAGACCAAGTCAGCATCAACCTTATTATCTGTTTTGTTCTCGGCCAACAATTAACAAGTTTCACCTCAAGGAGAAGAAGTCTTAAGTACGGGGGATAAAGAAGGGTTCCACTGTAATAGAACTACAAAACAAAAAGAGAAAGGAGGAAGCATAAAAACACCCAAGGGGTGTATCATGTAAAATGGATACAGGGCAAGACATACATTACAGGAATGAAGAAGGACAGACACAGACCAGTCATCAATGAAAACAAAACAAGAAGGGCAAAGCCCATACGACTCACATGCTTGACCTTGACCTTTACATGACCTTGACCTTCAGGGCCAAGGTCAAATAACTAAACCTAGCAATGACATCATACACTAAGAACTGCTTTACACATTTTCCTACCAAAATACCAAGGTCAAGGTCATCCAAGGTCATGCAACACAAAGCTGTTAATTCAAGACATAGGAAGTACAATGGTGCTTATTGGCTCTTTCTACCATGAGATATGGTCACTTTTAGTGGTTCACTACCTTATTTTGGTCACATTTCATAAGGGTCAAAGTGACCTTGACCTTGATCATATGTGACCAAATGTGTCTCATGATGAAAGCATAACATGTGCCCCACATAATTTTTAAGTTTGAAACAGTTATCTTCCATAGTTCAGGGTCAAGGTCACTTCAAAATATGTATACAATCCAACTTTAAAGGACCCTTGCGACCTTGACCATGAAGCAAGGTCAACCAAACTGGTGTCCAAAGATAGGGCTTACATTGCCCTGTATAGCATACATAGCTAAGGTTGCCATTCTCGATAACTTCAGAAAAAAATGCGAAAATGTGAAAAATGGTCGTTTTTAAGACAACAATTACGGCCCCTGTGACCTTGAACTTGAAGTGAGGTCAAGTTGCCGCACATGTTTTTTGAGATCTTGTAACCATACACCATCAGGCCACATCAGGTGTTGATAGACTTAATAGTGTCCAAGAAATATCCAACGTTAAAGTTTTCCGGACGGACGGACGGACGGACGGACGGACGGGCGGACGACTCGGGTGAGTACATAGACTCACTTTTGCTTCGCATGTGAGTCAAAAACTTGGAGAGAAAAAAGTAAGTGTGTGTGTGTGTGTGTGTGTGTGTGTGTGTGTGTGTGTGTGTGTTTGTGTATGTGCGTGCCTGCATGCGTCCAGGCGTGTGTATGCAAACATTTTTGCTTATGTGGCTACATGCACCGGACATTGACATGTCAGTGTAATTGATCTGTTTGTGAGTGCAAGCACGCCCATCCTAAAAACAAATACAAAACAAAGCAACTGATCACATACACACACACACACAGCAGAAATATCAAGACAAGCACACTTCACTCACATGGTGGTGGTTTTGCCAGCACCGTTGTGCCCCAGGAAGGAAGTTATCTGCCCCTCATAGAAGTTGATGGTCAGCCCATCGACTGCCAGCTTCTTTCCCGTATTGTACACCTTACGCAGGTTACGCACAGCCACCCCCACGGTGTGATCCTTGGGTTCATCTTCCATGTTTTGATTGTCCTCTGGCAGATACAAACATAAGAGGCATGTCAACCGGAAAGAACGAGAGGATCGGAATTCAATAAAGAAACAGCTCAAAGCAAATTGTAGCTGCTGTGAAACCTCCTACTTGTAGCTACTAGATTCTCTGTGGTGTTTTGGGATAGAACCACATTTTGAGGAAACAAAGATGACGGTTTTGTACTTTGGACTTCAACCATTTACCCCCATGGCATGAAAAGTAACTCTGTCAATTTCAAACTTGAAACATTTGTTGAAAAGTAACTACTGCAAGTTTTCCAAAAATATAAATGCTTAACCATCGCAGGAAACCAGTAGAAATGGAAACAGATATGCGACATAAGTATCATTGTGTATGGCAGATGTTTCAGGAATCTGCATTTTGGAGCTCGAACAGCGTGGTATTGGGCACTGAGGGGAAAAAATGAAACGATGTTGATGTTTTTTTCTCCATTTTCCAAAGAAATATGACATGTTCTTTGCTTAAAAAGCAGACCCAGAACAACAAGAAAGCACATACTGTAGATCTCATTGAGGTCACACTCCATGTCGACCCTGTTGCCAGAGGAACCGTCAGCCTTGTAACCGCACCAGTAGGCTTTCTGGATGGGGAAGTACCACTTGCGCGGCATTCCGTACTGGCCTGCAATCACACATCACATTCGCTTATTTACATGATTCAGAACTCGGCAAAATACTGTCAGAGCTCTATTTTAAGACCCCACAATGTAAGACTTCCTTCTTTTTCAGACCCTGCTTTCTCAGATGATTTGTTAATAGCCTCTGTAATATTACCTTCATTTCAAAACTCCCTTTTACAGAGCTGATTTTTTCCGATTTTTGAATGACCTAAAAGGGGCTTCCACTGGTTTTTCATACCTTATCTATAAAACATACAATTACTTGTCCCAAATCCTGTTCAGCTCTAGAGAATGAGTCCACAAGATAAATCCTTCTAAAAACATCACCTTGCATATGACACAAAGATTTATAGGTCCACGTTTTCTGGCTTTGTCCGCTCAGTGGAAAAATTGATGGTCAGAAGACCTCCACATGTTAAAACTATCAAAAAGTCGCCTAGCCAGTGATCAGACCAATGTGTCAGATAAAAAAAACTGCGTCAGTGGCCAAAGACTGAGCGAAGCTGATAACAATACTGGTGGATAGATCCATGCGAATGAATTGGACCCGCACACTATTCCTTTAATCTACAGGCAACCGTCAAATTCTCACCTGGGAAGACAGCCTCAATGTACCAGGTGAAGCTCAGGTAGATGATGGCGTCAATGATCATCATGCCAATGCATTTTAGCAGGCTGAAGGTGTCTTCAGGCACAGGGCTATCTGCTATGTTGCTCCACTGGGCCCCGATGGCCTGCTCTTCGTAGCGAGACAGGTACGAACAGCCAAACCCAAAGGCTATGTTGGATGACAGGCACTGAAAATGTAAGACATGTTATCAATGAAAAATGGAATAAAAGGTGTTAATGAGAGTGAGCAAACACCTCAAAATACAGAAATGTGCACACACACACACACACACACACACACACACACACACACACAAATACTCGCTCTCACACACATAGACACACACACAGACAGAAGAAACAAAACCCCAAAATTACATTAGTCTAAATCTGAAAACTTCAACTTTCCCAAACCTCTTGTATACATAGAGAATACTACATGGCTTGCTGTGTCGTACCAGATTTACACGAGTTGTTTTTTTAAATATTGAACTGCGAGCGAAAGCGAGCTGTTCACTATTTGAAAAAGCAACGAGTGTAAATCTGGTACGACACAGCAAGCCATGTAGTATTCTGTTTATCCTACATACTGTACTTACGTGTATTTTACTGAAAATGTCTTGCAGACGAGGCAACTAAATTGAAGACGCTTGTTTTGGAACCTCGATCTCTTCTAAAGCCTCGTGCAATCTATTACGTCAAAGCAAAGAAACGTCACTCTGAAAGTGTGGCGTGACGTGTTAGTTCTAAAGATTCATCGAGGGTAATTAGCGAGCGCAATTTTTGTTTCTATAATGACGTTTGTCTCGGTGACTTTGGCATCAGAAGCAGTGGAAAAACAGGTCCCTGCCAGACTTGCTTGACATGACCTCATTTACATGATATACACACGTGTGATTTGAACGATAATTATCTCACGTGTGTCTCTCTCACGTATGTAGGATAAACACAAATAAATTTGACATTGCCTTCTCAACAACACAGGTATAAGCACACCATACAGTGGAACCTGTCTATAACGACCCCCCCAAGGGACCGACCAAAAGTGGTCGTTATAGAATGGTGGTCGTTATGAGAAGGTAAATCACAGAGAAAAATAGACCTATCAGGTATCCTTTGGGGTTTTCAATTTAGACAGGTGATTGTTTTCAAGTGGTGGTCGCCGAGGCAAGTTGGACTGTAATTAACAAAACAGCAAATACACATCGACAGCAATAAACTCCTCACAGAGAGCATCTTGAGGGAGGTGGAGGTGTACTCCTCAAACTGCACGAGCTGTGTGTAGGGCAGGTAGAGGATGAAGTAGATGAATCCTCCGCACACGGCCGCCAGATTCGCTCTGCTGAAGAAGACGCTGATGAGGAAGCACTGGGAGATGGTGGAGACAGTGAACGCCAGCATGAAGACAAATATCACTGACGGATCCGAGTATTCCAGCACTTTTCCACCCTGTGCACAAAAGAAAAGGAGAATAGATTTCACACAAACCCAAGTATACACAAACATAGATGTGACACAAGATCTCTCTCACACACACACACACACACACACACACACACACACACACACACACACACACACACACACACACACAAACACACACACAAACACATGCACGCCCACACACACCCACAAAACCACAAATATAAACATATTCTACATACATAAAAAGCAAATAAGCCTACAAAACCGCTCCAGTCCAACCATATTCCGCGTACACAATCATTACTTCCATCCCCATTTTGAAATATCGCAACAACAGACTTCCAGATATATAACACGATCATATGTGTTCTCTGTTTGCATGTTTGTCCAGTGTCTTGTCCCCACATAAAGCATATTAACTCTACCTGTCCCAAGATAGGCCAAATGGTTCTAAGAGGACGTTAAAACTAATTATCATCATCATCAACTCACAAAACCTCCAGCCTTGCCCACCTTGAGTATGATGCAGAAGAGGATGATGGTGATGACCATCAGGATGAGGGCGTTGATGAACCAGGCCAGCCAGTGCACCCCGTTGCCCAGCCCCATGATCTTCATCACCTCCTTCAGACGCATCTCCTTCTCGTACACAATGCCCTTCACGATCATCGCCACCGAGTAGATCCACGAGATCACCATGAACAGCGGCAAGCTTCGCGAGATGGCAAACACAAACCTGCAAGGCAAAGGATGGAATTTATAGGTCTTGTGATGTCAAAGGCCTTTGTCGCTACACTGTCACTACAAGGCAATGAACAGCTACAGAATCATATTGTTATTGTTGAATGTACCTCTGTTAAGACTTGAAGGGCCTGAGTTGGTACAGTCGAGAAGGTGACTGTCATCGAAATGGGAAGGTTATGTGTTCGACAATTTTCAATCATCCCTCCATATAGGCAGCCATACTGTGTCTTTGGAGGAGTTACCGAGTCATTGTATCAGGTTTCCCTGTGTGGATTTTCTAAGTGAAGACTCATTATAGTGTCTCTCCTACCTTCATATGCACAGCACGCACCAAGATCAATATGCACGTAAAAGATCAAACACTTGCTTATCCATGCTCAAAGGTATGCATGACAACCAGGAGGACAAATGCACGTAAAATACAGTGCTTTC
Organism: Littorina saxatilis; assembly: GCF_037325665.1. NCBI lineage: Eukaryota > Metazoa > Mollusca > Gastropoda > Littorinimorpha > Littorinidae > Littorina > Littorina saxatilis. The sequence goes on from NC_090249.1 coordinate 49,892,986, forward strand.
ACAATCCCTTTAAGACAGCAAGCTCACAGGGAAAAAACAATCGCATCCAATAATTACAGTTGAACTTGCCCCAGGGACCGCCTCTCGGTCACGACCACCTGACAATTAAGACCACCCCAAAAGATCCCAGACGACATTCCCCACCCCCCCCCCTATTTGTTGGCCATTATGACCACCCCAAAAGATCCCAGACAACATTTTCCCCCCTATTTGTTGCCCATTATGACCACCCCAAAAGATCCCAGACAACATATTTGTTGCCCATTATGACCACCCCAAAAGATCCCAGACAACATATTTGTTGCCCATTATGACCACCCCAAAAGATCTCAGACAACATTTCCCCCCCTATTTGTTTCCCATTATGACCACCCCAAAAGATCCCAGACAACATTTTCCCCCCCTATTTGTTGCCCATTATGACCACCCACAAGGATCCCCAAAGAGATTTTCCCCATATAATGCACCTTTCCATAGCAACCGATTGTCTATAATGACCACTTTTGGGCGGTCTCTTGGGTGGTGGTTAAAGACAGGAAACACGGAAATGGTAGGGACGCAAGAAGGGTTCATGAACCAACCTGTCATAGATCCAGCAGGGGTAGGGGAACTGCTGCACCACCACCCCCTCCTCCTGCGTGATGTTGGCCTGAAGGCGGATGATGGAATGGTCGACCATGTCCTGCAGGTAAGCGAAGCCGTACGTGGTGTACTTGGTGTCAATCACCGAGCGACCGCGCGGACCAGGCCTCCAGTATCTGCAAGTTGACACACATTTCTCTCAGACAGTATTCAGAGTGCATCCAGAGGACAGAAACAAGATACGAATACAACATGATAACAATGAAAGTGTGCTCACCAGAAGCTAACAGCAACAAGAACAATAAATGGAACGGTTTTGACTAGCGTTTTCATCAACAAAATAAGAAGAAGAAAAAACACAATAAAGTAAAAAGAAGAGTACCGTACTTTCCGGGTGACAAGGCGCTTCGTTATCTAAGACGCACCCCCTTCTTTTTAAAAAAAATTGTAATCCAGTCACCCATTGGACGCAGGGGGCCGATAGGGCGCACCAAAATTGAAAAAGTATACCGGTAGTCGAAGAATGAAAATAAGCCGGCGAGATCAAAGCCAGGTCCATTGTTTATAGACACTTTGCCATGAGAGGTGGTTCCTGTCATATCTGAGAGAGGAAACACTTCCTGCTTCGGGGTCAGTGACCGGTCAGTGACCGAGTTTAACAGAGTCGAACTCTGTGTGTGCGGCGAGATCAAAGACATTGTGATAGCTGGGTGGCCTTGTTTATAGACACGACCTTCTTCCCAGGGGTCAATGACCCAGTTTTTGCCATGAGAGGTGGTTCCCCTGTCATATGTGAGAGAGGAAATACTTCCTGCACCGGGTCAGTGACCGGTCAGTGACCGAGTTTAACAGAGTGGAAATAATTATGTGTGCTCTGTGTGTGCGGCCAGATCAAAGGCAGGCATTGTGATAGCAGGGTGGCTTGAGAGCTCGAGGAAACTTGGCCAGGGCAGTACCTAGTAGCTGAAACATGCATTATCACAAGTTGTTTGACTGGTACTCAGGCGGTCTCTTTGATTTTTTTCGTATTTCATACACGGATTAGACGCTTCGTTATACAAGACGCAGGGGTCGAACTCGAGGAAAAAAGTCGCGCCTTATGACCCGGAAAGTACGGTAGATAGAGAAAGAAAATGAAGAGAATATACACCGAAGAGTAATGAAATGAAGAACACAGACAGAGTCTAATGTAAACCAATCCGTTTATTTTTCTTGTTGCTGTGAGTACATTTTTCATTGTTATCTTGTTCTTTAGAAGATAAAAATGGTTACATCTACATGAGAGAAATTAGAACAAGAAACACCTGAACTGCAAAAAAAAAAAAATACAGCGATCGATTGATTGATTGATCTTTAAAACATAAGAATAGGCTTTATAGGAACACTAGATGATTACCCGCTTCGCCGGGTACCGGCTTCGCCGGGAAGAAGTAGAGCCGAATACCACGAAAGAAAGGAGATAAACGTGCAAAACACTGGAGACCTTCTAAAAATAGTAACGTGCAGTGACCTTCTAAAAATAGTAACGTAGTAACGGGAATATGGATTGACGCCACACGGAGGAAGGGAGATAATCGCGGCTGAAAACACTGGAGAAGATAAGGAAGAGTTACTAGTAGTGGATCCCGACAAAAACAAAAACAAAAAACAAAAAAAAATCGGTTCAGCGCGCACAGCGCTGCGCGCTGAGAGCACGTGTTGAAATATCTCATCGATGAGGTTGTGTCCGGGGTGTAGCTGAATACGGTGTCCAAATTTGAAATAGATCCACCGAGAACTTTGGCCGTGCATCGCGAACAGACAGACAGACAGACAGACAGACAGACAGACACTAGTCGTATATATATCTAGAAGCCTAGTCACTCAAGACTAGGGGTGAGGAAACAAAAAGTATCCATAACCATCTGCAAAAATAGAGGCGTGAAAAGAACACTGACTTGCTGCGGAGTTTCTTTGTGCTGTCCACATAGTCAGGATTCATGCGGATCTTGTATTTGATGAAGTTCGGCAGATCACTGCTTTGACTTGTTGGATCCATATCCTCAAAGACAATACCTGCACAAAAGAAAAGAAATATCAAATAGCTAGTAGTGTCGCACACTAAAAAAAAGTCAAAATGCTAGTATTCTTGTTGTTCTTGTATTTGTTTCTCTCAAAATACAATGCATTGTGGGGGTCCAATCCTTTAGAATTAAATGACAAAAAGAAATAAGTAGCTTAAAGTGATACAAAAATGGTCCCAGTAAGTTCAGGTTTGTAAACCATATTCTCTTCTTAGACTTTTTAACATTCAGTAAATCTGGCAGGAAACATAATTTTTCATATAAGGGATATCTGACTTGCTGACAATTACTTTCATCTTCATTACTGGCTGAGTGAGCCCTCACCTGAATTGATTTTTTTAAATAAGTTAGTATTACTGTATTGTATTGTATTGTACTGTACTGTATTGTAATGTTTTGTAATATATTTTATTGTATAGTACATCTAGTGTATTGTGTTTTATTGTCCAGTAAAATTGTATTCTATTGTGTTTACATTTTTTTTTATTGCATTGTATTGCATTGTCCGGTATTGTATTGTACTGTACTGTAAAGCAATCAACTAGCTACCATGCAACAATTAAGATAGACAATGTCCTCACCAGCCCAGAAGGTGTTGTTCTGAATGAGAGGTAAACTCTTGCCAAGCAGATCAGCCTCTGTGGCGTACGGCTGGAACTTGTTGAACCGGAAACACTGAAAAGCAAACAGTGGTGTGTTTAGATGCTTGAAGTTAACATCAGACTCTGGGTTTTAAAAGAGGAGCAAAATAGATTATTTTGGAAAATGACTGTCATGATCTTCAAGTGGTGTGACAGAGAAAGCGCCCCAGACATCCAGTCACACGTCAACACGGGGCCGAACGACAAACTCACTGCTTGCCAGCTTAGAAATACAATTGCCATGAGAAACTAACTCGGCTGTGTATGTTATGCAGTGTGCGCTCGATATGATACCCTTTTCTTTCTAAAATATGCACATCAGAGCCACGATTCGCTGTCGATTGCTCGCAGTGATCGCTAAGCCACGTGTGTTTTCTTAAACTCAGGTGACAGGTCTAGCCAAACCCATGTGACCTCAAGTCAAAACACATCAGTGAACACTGCGGGCCAGCGATAATTGCCGCAACGAATCGTGAAGTCACATGTGTATATTTTTTAAAGGAAAAAGTGACATATTAAGGGCAAACTGCATAACATACAGATCAGAGTTAGTTGTTCGTCACAATAGCATTTTAAAGCCGGCTAGCAGTGAGTTCGTCGCTTGACAACATGGTTGCGCTTGCCTCCATGTTTGGGGCGCTAACTCTGCCACAACGCTTGACAATCCTAACAAAGTTATTTCTGGAAAACATCTATTTACAGACTACATGAAGAGAGAGAAATGGTGCAAAACAAGCTCTTAAAACAGAGTGGCTTTTAAGCTCATAATTCTTCTTCTTCTGCATTCAATGTAGTTGAACCGGAAACACTGAAAAGCAAACAGTGGTGTGTTTAGATGCTCATCATTAAACACAGGTTTCACTGTACTGACAGAAAGAAAATATTAGACTTTCAAGAATTATTTCAATTAAAAGGGGGATTTCACTGCACACCTTTTCTGCATAGATGAACAAGCCAACTGACCATAACTCGATCCACTTACCCCAGAGTACTCCCTGGTCAGATTAGCTACGTAGTTGACGTTTTTGATGGCATCCTTCCAGTCGTAGCTGGCCGTTTCATTGTTGGACAAGAATCCTGACAAAAAGTCGCAGAACGAAGCGTTGATCTGGGGAATGTTGGGAATATTTGGCAAGCCCAGGATTTGCAGAAACCCTGTGTCCTGTCTGTATCTGTTGATGAGTTCCACTACATACTTGCAGTTCCCTCCTGATGTAAACGTCTGGAGAAAAAAGAACAAGAGAAATAAGAATAAAAGAATAAGAAGGGTATAAATCTAAAAGTACATACTACCATGAACAATTTACAGATCCGATTTCGAATAGAGAAACAAACAGATCAAATTTACTCTTTTGCCTTAACCTACCAAAAGTACCAGTTATAATGTCATGATTTCAAACAGAAAAATAAACAAATCAAACATACATTTTGCCTTAACCTACCAAAAGTACCAGTTATAATGTCATGATTTCAAACAGAAAAATAAACAAATCAAACATACATTTTGCCTTAACCTACCAAAAGTACCAGTTATAATGTCATGATTTCAAACAGAAAAATAAACAAATCAAACATACATTTTGCCTTAACCTACCAAAAGTACCAGTTATAATGTCATGAGTTCAAACAGAAAAATAAACAATCAAACAAGCAAGTCAAGCATTTGCTACGCAGTCAGATTATCGGTAATGTTTGCTGGTCCTGTCATTTCACTAAACTGGAGCAGCCACTGTTTGTATCCATCTGCACTTTCGTAAATTCCGTTTCGTAACCGTCACTGTGACTTGACGAACTGTCATTTTTTTCACCGCAATACACAGTTCATTGCGAAGATCTTCCTCGGTAATTCGTTCCAATTCCGCATACTTTTTGTTGTCAAGAAACAACTCGAAAGAAAGTTTCAAACTCATCATCCTCCATCTTGCTTGTCGAAGCGCTAAAGTACTTTATCGATGCAAAAACAAAAGCAGAAAACTTCGACGAAACCGACTCAAATGCAGCGCAGACGACACGACGAGATAACGGAAGGAAGTGAGCCTCGCTTTGGCTCAAGTGCCGTTAAAAATACCGTTATTCTCGTATGCAAATACGAACGAGAAGTTGGTCATACGAACAAGCCTTGTGCTGGCAACGCAAATCGCCGCTGGCTGGCAAAGGGAGGGGGGGGAATGGCTGGGCGAAGAAAATCGCCGCTGGCGTGCTAAAGGTTAATCTTTTCTTTCTTTCTTATTTTTGTTAAATTCCATGACTTTCCATGGCTTAAATTGAAATTCCATGACTTTCCAGGCCTGGAAAATTAAAAATCAAATTCCATTACTTTCCAGGTTTTCCATGACCTGTACGAACCCTGCTGCAAGCGTTAGGACGCGTGAGTTTTGGGCGGTTTGAAATAAGTTTTGGTGTTTTGCCGACTGCCATTAATGCCATCTCTGCAAGCGTTAAGACACATGAATACTGACCCTGAGGAATTCAATGTTGGGACTGGTCTCCAGGTAGTTATACAGCGCGGGTGACAGGACATTCAGCCACTGGTCAGTCAGGTCCACCACAGCACCAAGACTCTCAAAGGTGCGGTTAGCCTGAAGCAGAGAGGTAGCTGTTACCATTGGTCACGTTTTGCACGTTATCATTAACTGGAGACTAGTATACAGTGTAAACTGTTGATTCTTGAGCAAGTTCTGAGAGGCAAAATACACAGTGTAAACTGTTGATTCTTGAGAAAGTTCTGAGAAACAAAATACACAGTGTACACTAGCTGTTGATTCTTGAGCAAGTTCTGAGAAACAAAATACAAAGTGTAAACAGTTGATTCTTGAGCAAGTTCTGAGAAACAAAATACACAGTGTAAACAGTTGATTCTTGAGCAAGTTCTGAGAAACAAAATACAAAGTGTAAACAGTTGATTCTTGAGCAAGTTCTGAGAGAGAAAATACACAGTGTAAACAGTTGATTCTTGAGCAAGTTCTGAGAAACAAAATACAAAGTGTAAACAGTTGATTCTTGAGCAAGTTCTGAGAAACAAAATACACAGTGTAAACTGTTGATTCTTGAGCAAGTTCTGAGAGAGAAAATACACAGTGTAAACAGTTGATTCTTGAGCAAGTTCTGAGAAACAAAATACACAGTGTAAACTGTTGATTCTTGAGCAAGTTCTGAGAAACAAAATACACAATGTAAACAGTTGATTCTTGAGCAAGTTCTGAGAAACAAAATACACAGTGTAAACAGTTGATTCTTGAGCAATTTCTGAGAAACAAAATACACAGTGTAAACACTTGATTCTTGAGCAATTTCTGAGAAACAAAATACACAGTGTAAACAGTTGATTCTTGAGCAATTTCTGAGAAACAAAATACACAGTGTAAACACTTGATTCTTGAGCAAGTTCTGAGAAACAAATAGAAAGTGTAAACTGTTGATTCTTGAGCAAGTTCTGAGAAACAAAATACACAGTGTAACCTGTTGATTCTTGAGCAAGTTCTGAGAAACAAAATACAAAGTGTAAACAGTTGATTCTTGAGCAAGTTCTGAGAAACAAAATACACAGTGTAAACTGTTGATTCTTGAGCAAGTTCTGAGAAACAAAATACACAGTGTAAACTGTTGATTCTTGAGCAAGTTCTGAGAAACAAAATACACAGTGTAAACTGTTGATTCTTGAGCAAGTTCTGAGAAACAAAATACACAGTGTAACCTGTTGATTCTTGAGCAAGTTCTGAGAAACAAAATACAAAGTGTAAACTGTTGATTCTTGAGCAAGTTCTGAGAGGCAAAATACACAGTGTAAACTGTTGATTCTTGAGCAAGTTCTGAGAGGCAAAATACACAGTGTAAACTGTTGATTCTTGAGAAAGTTCTGAGAAACAAAATACACAGTGTAAACAGTTGATTCTTGAGCAAGTTCTGAGAAACAAAATACACAGTGTAAACTGTTGATTCTTGAGCAAGTTCTGAGAAACAAAATACACAGTGTAAACTGTTGATTCTTGAGCAAGTTCTGAGAAACAAAATACACAGTGTAACCTGTTGATTCTTGAGCAAGTTCTGAGAAACAAAATACAAAGTGTAAACAGTTGATTCTTGAGCAAGTTCTGAGAAACAAAATACACAGTGTAAACTGTTGATTCTTGAGCAAGTTCTGAGAAACAAAATACACAGTGTAAACTGTTGATTCTTGAGCAAGTTCTGAGAAACAAAATACACAGTGTAAACAGTTGATTCTTGAGCAAGTTCTGAGAGAGAAAATACACAGTGTAAACAGTGATTCTTGAGCAAGTTCTCAAAACTTGACTAAATGTAAAAATGAAGTCGGCGCTCTAAATGCAGACAACATGTGCAAAGGAGTAAGTGCCAGTTATGCAGAACCAATCGCCTGGCACCTGAGAGAATAACAAGCATTGAAATGAACAAAAAGATTTTCATCCTCTCTTGAGCAAGTTATAATGAAGAAGGAACTCTGTCACACAAGAACAATGAACCATAAACATACAAAGTCCTCCATAAGATGCCCTTCCCACACCAAACCAGAAACTAAAACAATGTGCACTACGGAGAAATTTTAGATAGCAACGAAAGTGAATGAAGCATGTGTCATTCAAGAAAAAAATTCTCAGAAGACGGAGTTCTGATGCCTATATTGCAGGATGATTGAAAACGGTTGACAGTCACCTGCTCTGTACAAAGTGGACCCGTGAGTGCTAAGTGTCAGTACCTTCAACAACAACAACAACAACAACAACAACAACAACAACAACAACAACAACAACAACAACAACAACAACAACAACAACAACAGCAACAGCTACAACAACAACTTAAAATTCCACAAAAGATACACTAAACTGTGAACACCAAATACCAAACGAATACTGGCACTGACCTCTTTGATAATCCTGCGAGTGGCCGGGGTGTCAGGGGCATAGGGAATGACTCCCAGCACGATGGGTTTGATCTGTCGCCATATGATGCGTGTGTACGGCGTTCTGTCCAAAGCCCCGAATATGTCCTGGCATGTGCCAGCTGCAACACAAAAAAGAGCAAATCAAAAACCTCAGTAGCTCCACAGTTATTTCTGAAGCAAGAAAAGTGAGGACAGATTGGAAAGGTAGGTGGACAGAGGTAAATACAAAATACACTGTCCACTCCAAATTATTAGTGAACAATAATTGTAAGTTGGTCTATAATGTCATTGATTGTGCATCTAGTGCGAAACTGGACCAAACTGATGACATCTATATATATATACGGCTTGTGTGTGTGTGTGTGTGTGTGTGTGTGTTTGCGATGCACGGCCAAAGTTCTCGATGGATCTGCTTCTTCTTCTGCGTTCGTGGGCTGAAACTCCCACGTACACTCGTGTTTTTTGCACGAGTGGAATTTTACGTGTATGACCGTTTTTACCCCGCCATTAAGGCAGCCATACGCCGCTTTCGGAGGAAGCATGCTGGATATTTTCGTGTTTCTATAACCCACCGAACTCTGACATGGATTACAGGATATTTTCCGTGCGCACTTGGTCTTGTGCTTGCGTGTACACACGAAGGGGGATAAGCCACTAGCAGGTCTGCACATAATTGACCTGGGAAATCGAAAAAATCTCCACTTTTAACCCACCAGGCGGCCGCGGCCGGGATTCGAACCCTCGAATCTTCCGATTAAGACTGAGGCCGACGTCTTACCACCCCGCCACAGCGCCCGTCCTGGATCTGCTTCAAATTTGGTGGGCATATTCAGGTAGACCCCGGACACAACCTGGTCGATGAGAATTTTCAACACGTGCTCTCAGCGCGCAGCGCTGAACCGATTTTGGTTTTTCTGTTCATCTTCCCAGATCCATTCCCAGTAACTCTTCCTTATCTTCTCCAGTGTTTTGCGTTTATCTCCCTTCCTTCGTGTGGCGTCAATCCATATTCCCGTTACTATTTTTAGTCCACAACGCTCAATCCATATTCCCGTTACTATTTTTAGAAGGTCACTGTCCACAACTCTTCCTTATCTTCTCCAGTGTTTTGCGCGTTTATCTCCCTTCCTTCGTGCGCCGGCAAAGCCGGCGTACACCCGGCAAAGCCGGGTCCCCGACACAGCCGGGTATTCGGCTCTACTTCTTCCCGGCGAAGCCGGCTACCCGGCAAAGCGGGTATTCATCTAGTATATATATATATTAGCTCTCAGTTATAGTCTAAAAAAAATATTTAAAAAAATATGAAGAAATCAAATGGAAAAAAAATAAGTAAAAATGTTCTTAATTCAGCGTACCAAAACCATGTTTTGGCAATGGGCAAGAACTGCTAAGGTGGATGCCCACACACAACAACTACCCCCCCCACCCCAACCACCACTAATAAGAAACTCACAGACGCCGTCCAGCTGGTCCTCACTCTTGCGTGACTCCAGGCGGCCCTGGTTCTGATCTTCCTCCTGCTTCTCCAGGGTGTCCGCCTCCCCCAGGCCCAGGTTCAGGATGCTCTTGTCCCGCCCGCAGAACAACCGCCCCAGGTCGTTGCTGGAGTTGCGCTGGCCCGTCACGTTGTTGTAGTAGTTCATCAGCTCTTGGAATTGGTCAGACAGCTCTCCGTTCAGGAGCCGCACGCTTTGCAGCTGATTGATCTGATGTTCAAAGTACATGATATTTTATGATTGTTTGTCTAACAGCTTTCCGTTCAGCAGCTGCACGCTTTCCAGCTGGTTGATCTGATGTTCAAAGTACATGATATTTTATGATTGTTTGTCTAACAGCTTTCCGTTCAGCAGCTGCACGCTTTCCAGCTGGTTGATCTGGTGTTGTACATAGTTTGAGTACAGGTAAAGTGCGCATTTCGTTCTTGTTACTCAGGCGTAAGCTTTCTAGCTGATTGATCTGATGTTCAAAGTATGTACATACTGTTTTTTATTATTTGTCTGACAGCTCTCTGTTCAGCACCTGCACGCTTTTCAGCTGATTGATTTGGTGGTGTACATATAGTGTGCGTACAGGTAAAGTGCGCATTTCATTCCTCTTACTCTGTTCAACAGCCGTATGCTTTCCAGCTGATTGATCTGATGTTCAAAGTATATGATATTTTATGATTGTTTGTCCGACAGCTCCCAGTTCAAGTTGATTGATGAGGTGGTGAACATACAGTTTGGGTATAGTTCAAGTACGTGCAGTGTTTTTCATTCTTATTGATCTGTTCAGCAGTCCTTCACTTTGGTATTCAAGTAAATCATAGTATAGTAGCAATAGGAATGAAAAGTAGGGACACGAACTCAAGCAAAAGCTTCTATTACGTGACGCACATATATTTAATATGATACGAATAGTATGACAAAACAGCCAGTACTGATATTCTATAGGAAGCGATAGAAAACTTAAAATATATAAGACATTCATTTTCCAGCTGATTGATTTGTTGGTGAATAAACAGTTTGTGTACAGGATATTGATGGAAGAGCATTTTGATTATTTCTTTAATGAGGCGTAGCACCTTTTACTCAGTTTCTTGCAATTGCTTTAACATAATGCTTATGTTGACACTTACATCACTTGCTATGCGGCCAATCGTCTCTATCAGTTGCAAATCAACGTTTGGAGTTGTCCCTGTGTTGGAGAACACGTAGTCTTGTAACTGAAAACAAAAAAGGTCGTAATTGTTATCGGTAGCACAAAAAGACTGTTTACAACGATATTTCTCAAACAGCTGCTATAAATATCACTTGCCATTTTACTGAGGCAGAGCCACTAGATGATACTCACAGTGATATTTGAATCTATTTGAAAGACGCATGGGCCATATCTGTGTTTAGCTTATATTTATGCATCTTTATCATAATACACAATTCTTGTAACTCTGTCTAACTTTTCTGAGGAAGTGCACAGTTTCTGAAATGCATGTGCAGTGGTCATGTGCTGGTGTACTCAAATGTCTACCAGCACTTGCACCCACAACCATGCTAAGTAAAACAAACGTCATACTATCCTTTTGCCCAAAATACCAAATGGCCTCAATTCAACATATTTTGGCCAAATCAAGCACCATGATGACTCAAGAAATGGTATCCACTGGGTAATACAAATCTTGTTGCTGCTAGCTGTCCACAGGGAGGAAGAGACCAGAGGATACAGTGAAACCTCTGTTTTAATGCTAGCTGTCCCCAGGGAGGAAGAGACCAGAGGATACAGTGAAACCTGTTTTAATGCTAGCTGTCCCCAGGGAGGAAGAGACCAGAGGATACAGTGAAACCTCTGTTTTAATGCTAGCTCTCCACAGGGAGGAAGAGACCAGAGGATACAGTGAAACCTCTGTTTTAATGCTAGCTGTCCACACGGAGGAAGAGACCAGAGGATACAGTGAAACCTCTGTTTTAATGCTAGCTGTCCACACGGAGGAAGAGACCAGAGGATACAGTGAAACCTCTGTTTTAATGCTAGCTGTCCACAGGGAGGAAGAGACCAGAGGATACAGTGAAACCTCTGTTTTAATGCTAGCTCTCCACAGGGAGGAAGAGACCAGAGGATACAGTGAAACCTCTGTTTTAATGCTAGCTGTCCACAGGGAGGAAAAGACCAGAGGATACAGTGAAACCTCTGTTTTAATGCTAGCTATCCACAGGGAGGAAGAGACCAGAGGATACAGTGAAACCTCTGTTTTAATGCTAGCTGTCCACAGGGAGGAAGAGACCAGAGGATACAGTGAAACCTCTGTTTTAATGCTAGCTCTCCACAGGGAGGAAGAGACCAGAGGATACAGTGAAACCTCTGTTTTAATGCTAGCTGTCCACAGGGAGGAAGAGACCAGAGGATACAGTGAAACCTCTGTTTTAATGCTAGCTCTCCACAGGGAGGAAGAGACCAGAGGATACAGTGAAACCTCTGTTTTAAGATCTTTCATTGTGAGACTCCCTCTACTGTACAACCTCTTTTCACACACTTTTTGTCATATTGTCACTAAATTTCCCTCCCTCTTTCTCATACCCCAAATTCCTCAGATTTTAGGCGGTCTCAGAAAAGAGGTATGTGCAGTGGAACCCCCAATTTAAGACCCCCCAATTTAAGACTTTCTCCTTTTTAAGACCTTGTTTTCTCAGACTTTCTGTTCTTAACCTCTGTAAAAATGACACCCATTTTAGGACTCCCTCGTTTCTAAGACCCGATTTTCTCAGATTTGTGGAGATTGTAAAAGGGGGGTTCCACTGTAGCACTGTTGAACACAACCCTCTCCCCTGAAAGCGGTGTATGGCTGCCTAAATGGCGGGGCAAAAATGGTCATACACATAAAGGTCGTGGGACTTTCAGCCCATGAACGAAAACAAATACAACCCTCACCTCCTTCAAGGCAGCAGCCTGGTCAAAGTTGGTCCTGAAGTCGTCATACAACTCCAGTCCTTGCTGCACAGTCAGGTTACACAGCTGGGCCTGCAGATCTTGGGCCTGCGTAGCATTGGGAAAGTTGAAGAAACGCAGCAGGTCATCTTCATCGCACACACGCTCGCGTAGGTCGGTCAGAGTGCGATTTGTGAAGGTCAAATTCCCCGCTGTAGTGTTGATAAATTCCAGGACAAACTCAGTGGCATTTCTCCAGTTGTTTCCCAGGAATATCTGTGGATGAATAATTAGATGGGTTAACTATAAAAATGTGTCAATGCAACTTAGGCTAACAACTCTTGTTTTAAGGTGAAGTTAATCATACATCACACATATAATCAAACAGAGTGAGGTATAAAACCTAACAGAACAGCAAACCTCAAAGCCAAACCAATCTAACAGAGGATGTAATTGCTACTGTCGTTTCATGCTTTGTCCAAGCATTTTGTTTGAAGAAATCTGCCTGACCGAGAAAGGAGCTGAGGCATAGTGAGGATATGGGGTTGAGAAGTAATAGGTCATACGTTTTGACCACTAGGCCATAGACCCCATTAGGTTGATGGTCAACAGAGGCTGGGGAGTGGACACCATGCAAAAGAAACTGAAACTCCTCACTACAAGACTGGATGAAGAAAAAAACCTCCAAAGCAATAATTATGTAACACAGAGATAACCAAATTGAGACAGATATCAGTAACAATTGATAACCTGAAGACCAGCGCTTAACCTACAAGTCCAGCCAGTATTCCTGGGTAAGCGAAGAACATGGTTGAATTTCTAGCAAACATAACATAACCTCCCCTTCTCGTTTACTCGACCCAAACTCTCTGCTTCGATCATTAAAAAAAAGAAGAGCAAACGCTCGATCGAGTCACTTTCGCAGTTCTGAATATTATATGAGGCATCAGATGGACAGGAAGAAATTGCTATTCACAACACAATGAGTCACGTTCAGATAAAATTTGAGCCCGGTCACTTTTATAGTTTCCGAGAAAAGCCCAACGTTAAGTTGTGTGTTGCCGAACAGAAAAGGCTAGTTATCTCCCTTGTTTTTCTGATAACGTTCGTAAAAGGCTACAGATGTAAATACTTTGATGTAAAGAATAATCCTACAAAGTTTCAATCACATCCGATGAACTTTGTCAAAGATATAAAATGTCTAATTTTTCCTTTGACGCTGACCTGTGACCTTGAAAAAGGTCAAAGGTCAACGAAACCATCGTTAAAGTGTAGAGGTCATTGGAGGTCACGACTAAACAAAATATGAGCCCGATCGCTTTGATAGTTTCCGAGAAAAGTCCAACGTTAAGGTGGTGTCTACGGACGGCCGGCCGGACAGACTAACACTGACCGATTACATAGAGTCACTTTTTCTCAAGTGACTCAAAAAGAAAGTAAAAGACATCAGGGGCAGCCACACATACCTTGTTGACAGCAAGGGAGGCATTAAAAAGTGTGTCCAATGCCTCCGGAGTCAGGCTGATGTTCTGACTCACAATCTGACCTCGGATCCCCTCTGGATCCACAAAAAATCCCGAGATGTTGAGACCACCTGAAAAAAATGAAAAAAGTAGGTAGTAAGACCACATAGATGCAAGAGAAACAGTGCAATGGAAAGGAGGGTGAAGCTGATGTAGATGTAGCTATCCCTGGCTAGGTTAATGGTCTAAATGGCACAGGTTGGTACTGAACAACCAATCAGTCCAGGGCTTCTTTGCTTTCTCCGAAATCTTCGTTACTCATACAAAAGTTTGCAACAACAAAAACAAATAGAGCAGAATTAAGCTCTCTAAAACAGAAATGCTTGTCGTTCACTAAAAACACTAAAACTCCAACTTGTGTAAAAAGAAGTTAATTATTCCAATCACTGATATCCTAAATCAATTTATCCAAGAGAACCTTAAGAAAACATGAATAGCAGAAAAAGAAAACTTTAGACAACCTACCGACAGAGGACCCATTGGCAATGATGTTGTACAACCGTTGGAAGTTCTCAAAGTCTTCAATCAGTCGAGTTAGTTCTTGCCTGTCGGTATTGTTGCCCAGTATGGTCTGCAAGTCACTGATAGCCAGAGATAATCTGACGATCAGAAAATAAAAAACAAAATTTAACAAAAAAATCAGATTCTGTGGGTATTTGTGTACTGGGTTGTTGCAATAGCATGTAACAAGAGCATGTGTGGAGGAGTAGAGGTGAGAGGGGGAAAAGACAGTATCCGTTCATCCATAATGACATGAACATTCTGACAAAAAAATCCCAAAAGGTACGAAACTTAACTTTACATTTCATTTCAGAATATCCTATACAGTCACACCTGGCTACAACAACCACAAAAGGCACCAACCAAAAGTGGTCCATTTAGACAGGTGGTCATTATGGAAAAGGAGAATTATAGGGAAAAAAACAACTCGGCAGAGTTTCTTTAGGGTGGTCACAATGGGCTAGCGGTTGTTATCAAAATTTGGTCACCAGGACAGGTTCAACTGTGTGTAACTACTCAAGCAAAGCTGAAGAGAAATAAGGACTGACAAGGATCCATTAAATGTTGGCACTTGTCCTGGTAGCTCGTCCTCCGTGACCTTCTGGTTGCAGTCATTGTTGAAGGTACACATGTAGGTCTGCACAAACGACAGCGTCCCCGCGGATGGCATAGCTTTCCCATCGTAGTGGCCTGAAAAACACAGGTGTTGAAGATAGAACTCAGATCCAACAATACAAATGGCAGTGTAAGGGCTTGTATGAAGGTTAAGAGAAAGATATAACCGAGGTCTAACAATACAAATGGCAGTGTAAGGGCTTGTATGAAGGTTAAGAGAAAGATATAACCGAGGTCCAACAATACAAATGGCAGTGTAAGGGCTTGTATGAAGGTTAAGAGATTTAGATATAACTGAGGTCCAACAATACAAATGGCAGTGTAAGGGCTTGTATGAAGGTTAAGAGAAAGGTATAACCGAGGTCCAACAATACAAATGGTAGTGTAAGGGCTTGTATGAAGGTTAAGAGAAAGATATAACCGAGGTCCAACAATAAAATACAAACGGTAGTGTAAGGGCTTGTATGAAGGTTAAGAGAAAGATATAACCGAGGTCCAACAATACAAATGGTAGTGTAAGGGCTTGTATGAAGGTTAAGAGAAAGATATAACCGAGGTCCAACAATACAAATGGCAGTGTAAGGGCTTGTATGAAGGTTAAGAGAAAGATATAACCGAGGTCCAACAATACAAATGGCAGTGTAAGGGCTTGTATGAAGGTTAAGAGATTTAGATATAACCGAGGTCCACCAATACAAATGGCAGTGTAAGGGCTTGTATGAAGGTTAAGAGAAAGATATAACCGAGGTCCAACAATACAAATGGCAGTGTAAGGGCTTGTATGAAGGTTAAGAGAAAGATATAACCGAGGTCTAACAATACAAATGGTAGTGTAGGGTCTAAGATGAATATTAAGAGATTTGGAGTCTTCTCTCTTCTTCTTCTTTGTTCATGGGCTGAAACTCCCACATTCACTCATGTTTTTGCACGAGTGGATCTTTAAGTGCATGACCGTTTTTACCACGCCATACGCCAATTCCGGGGCAGGCATGCTCTGTATTTTCGTGTTTCTATAACCCATTGAACTCTGACATGGATTATAGGATCTTTTCCGTGCGCACTTGGTCTTGTGCTTGCGTGTACACACGAAGGGGGATAAGGCACTAGCTAGCAGGCCTGCACATAAGTTGACCCGGGAGATAGAAAAAATCTCCACCCTTAAACCCACCAGGCGGCCGTGGCCAGGATTTGAACTCACGACCTTCCGAGTAGGAGGCCTTCTTCTTCTTCTTCTTCGGCGTTCCAGGATTTTTGGCCTCAGGTCAGACTTCAAGTTTTGTAGCTTGAATAAAGCTAGTGGTCAGGATCAGGGAGTCTTTGGTGCCCCAGAGTTGCTCCTGCAGTGTGGCACCTTGTGGCCAGTGATCTGTTCTGGCTTCCTGGTGGAGCGGGCAGGTCTGCAGGATGTGCTCCGGGGTCTGTGGGCCTGTTTCGCACGGGCAGTTCGGTGTGTGCGACAGACCAAGGCGGTGCATGTGGGCACGCAGTCGACAGTGTCCAGTCCGTAGGCGGAAGAGGATGGTCTGCTGATGGCGCTGTAAGTTGGGCATCTGATCATCAGATGGCAGGCTGTGTTGGGCATTCCAGGTGGTTTGGTAGTGTCTTTTCACCAGGGTTTTGGCTTCACTGTAAGAGACTGTTGGTCTTGTCTGCTCCAGATGGCTGCCAGTCTTGGCCAGTCTGTCCGCTTCCTCGTTCCCTGAGAGGCCACAGTGAGCAGGGATCCACTGGACAGCGACGTTTGTGCTCTGGGAGAGAGTACAAAGAAGACGCTGGGTGTCTCGTTCCAGCTGCTCTTTGGGCGACTGCAGGCTTTGGACGGCGGATCTGCAGTCGGTCAGGAAGACGGCGTGAGAGGGTGGGTGTTCGCTGACCAGGCTAACTGCTTCTCTGAGAGCGGTGAGTTCTGCCCGGTAGTTGGATGACAGCTCTCCGGCAGGCAGGGATCTTGAAAGGGTGTGTCCGTCTGGGTAGCGTACCAGGATCCCGCTTCCTCCGTTTTTGATGGCACCATCTGAGGACCCGTCAGTGTAGATGTGAGTCCATACTGAGGCGTTGTAGTCCTGGTGCATCATCTCCAGCGTGAGGTTCTTGAGGACTGCGTCCTGCTGCTCTCTCTTGCTGGTCACTCCTGGTATGTCAGTAACAAAGAGCACCTTGCTGAGCTGGCTGTTCCACTCTTCAGCGTCTTGGAGGGGCTCTTGTTCTTCAGGGGTGCGTGGTAGGAAGCTGGTTTGGGTTCTCTCTAGCTGCTTGGCCAGATGGTTGAAACTGCTTCTTTTCAGCCTGTTCTTCGTCATCTGTTGGGTGTGCTGGTGTGCTGGGTGAGAGGGGAGTCGTTGCAGCTTCTCGTACTGCACGATGACCTTCTCTTCTCGTCGGTGGTCCAGGGAAGGGAGTCTGGTGGTGGCTTCAAGGGCGTGTATGGGCGTAGTTTTCAGTCCCCCTGTGATGATGCGCATGCTTGCGTTCTGCACTTTGTTGAGCCGGCTGGTGTTGCTCTTCGCAGCTGTGGCCCAGGCTGCAGCTCCATACTCCATCACAGGGCGGACGTGTCCCGTATACACCTGTCTGAGGATGTTGCTGCTGGCTCCCCACTTTGTGCCAGTCAGTTTCTTCATGAGAGTAGGAGGCCGATGTCTTATCCACTACGCCACTGCCCCCGTCTATTTGGAGTCTGAAGCACTTTACCAAAGGTTGTTGCTCTTGCCAGTGCATTAGGTGTTTCTAGTTTTCTTAGGCACACAGAGACAGAAAGAAAAATGTGGTTTTTTTGCAAGGTCTTGTTATTCAAGAAGCCTGAGGATTAAAAAAATAAATTAATAAATGCTAAACTGAAAAAAAAGAAGATATACAGTGATGCCTGTACTGTGATGACACCCTTGTGATAACCCAAAGTGTCTCTACATAGCAGGTGGCCTGCCATGACATGTACATTGTAGTCAAGTTAATGGACAAAGCGACAACATAAGATGTCCTTTTCTGGGAGGTGCCCTCTCATTGGAGGGACCTCACACGGTAGGTACCACTGTATATTGAACCTAAAGCCGTCTAGAGTGAATTAAAACTCTTACGTTTAGCTAGCAGTCTACAAGTCAACTACGAGATTATGCATCCAGTTTGTATGACCTCCTGTGATAAACCTTACCACAACAGTATGTGAAAACACACACAAAAATTCATTCATTATCTACCTAACCTACATGTACAAGTAAAATCACAACAATAAATACACACATACAAATTACATGTACAAATCACATGTTCACACATACAGTGGAATGCCCTTTTAAGACCCTGGATTTAAGACTTCCTCCCTTTCATGACCGTTTTCTCAGATGTTTTGTTCATAACCTCAGTAAATTTACCGCCATTTTAAGACTCCCTCCTTTTGAGACCTGGGGCAGAGAAATAGCTCAGTGGGAAGCGGCGCTGGCTTCAAAACCAGTTGTCGCTAACAGCGTGGGTTCGATACCCACGTTCGGCGAGGGATTTATTTCCCAGAGTCAACTATTGTGCAGTCACTCTCCTCGGTGTCCGAACACCCCTATGTGCATTCATGCGCACGATAAAAAACCCAAGTTCACAGCGAAAGTCTCAGGGCTTTGAAACATGAATACACACATGCAGGGGGAAAAAAAGAGAAACAAGAAGAGCAAACGCTCGATCGAGTCACTTTCGCAGTTCTGAATATTATATGAGGCATCAGATGGACAGGAAGAAATTGCTATTCACAACACAATGAGTCACGTTCACATAAAATTTGAGCCCGGTCACTTTTATAGTTTCCGAGAAAAGCCCAACGTTAAGTTGTGTGTTGCCGAACAGAAAAGGCTAGTTATCTCCCTTGTTTTTCTGATAACGTTCGTAAAAGGCTACAGATGTAAATACTTTGATGTAAAGAATAATCCTACAAAGTTTCAATCACATCCGATGAACTTTGTCAAAGATATAAAATGTCTAATTTTTCCTTTGACGCTGACCTGTGACCTTGAAAAAGGTCAAAGGTCAACGAAACCATCGTTAAAGTGTAGAGGTCATTGGAGGTCACGACTAAACAAAATATGAGCCCGATCGCTTTGATAGTTTCCGAGAAAAGTCCAACGTTAAGGTGGTGTCTACGGACGGACGGCCGGACGGCCGGCCGGCCGGCCGGACAGACTAACACTGACCGATTACATAGAGTCACTTTTTCTCAAGTGACTCAAAAAAGGGTAGCGCTGTATACTGTAAGTCAGCTCGCTTTCCCCAGTGAGAAAGCAGCCCGAATTTCCATTAGGGCAACTTCAAAGGACTATATGAAATCTTATCCTTATCCTTTCTCAAATTTGTGGAGGTCTTAAAATGGGGGTCTCACTGTATTCTAGCTGACAGTCACAACTCTTACATTCTGGTCTGTTCTGTTT
The DNA here is from genome assembly GCF_037325665.1 of Littorina saxatilis. Taxonomy (NCBI): domain Eukaryota; kingdom Metazoa; phylum Mollusca; class Gastropoda; order Littorinimorpha; family Littorinidae; genus Littorina; species Littorina saxatilis. The sequence goes on from NC_090249.1 coordinate 49,912,615, forward strand.
GAGGTCAGGTCGCATTCGCACCGCCACCAAAATCAAGAAGAGGCAGAGTGGCCACACTATCTCCACCACAACACGCAACTGAAATCAAAAATGTTTTCTTCATACACTGACATTTTGTGAATTCGTCCAGACTTTAACTGTACATATTTTAGGTGCAGTTACTAAATAGTAAATGTTTGTGAATTAAGTAATCAACTTCAACATTTCTAATGCAGAACAACTTTCCCGTGATGACATTATACCCATTGAAAAGTACACACAACTGATCATCATTAATAGTACCACAGACCTGAAAGCCCAGCAGATAATTATAACATCAGTCAGATCAGATTCAGGTAACCATGCCAGGAAAAATCTTTCAAACAAAAGATGTTATTTTCAAACTTGTGTCCCCAACCTCCTCCCTTTAAAAAAAAAAAAGCGACCACTCTCAATGACAAAAGAATCTAATATTTTGTTCACTTTTTCTTTCTTTTCTGTTCAACCTGCCTTATCCCCTCTACCTTTATCCTTGGATACAAAAAAACTACCATCATGACTGGGTTTTTTTATATACTGAACACGGTACAGTTAGAAAACAGGTATTGAGTGCAATACTAACAGGCTGCCTGCGCCGAAGCGTGAAGTTTTTCCACAGCAACAGACGGAGTTGGTTCCAGAAGCCCATGGTTGACTGATTATGGCAGGCACAGTCTGCCTGACAGCTTCTGCTCACTTATTCTCTCTGCCACTGTCAGCAGTCTTTTGGCTGTCAACCTGAAAGAATACCTGTCAGTGGCACTGCAGAATGAACAGAACAGCAATTTCTTCTTTCTGCAAATCAGGATCAATAACTCATGCGATGAAATGATTGGCTGTCTGAGCTGATATAATTCAATAGATTAATAGACTTCTGCTTCCAAGTGGAAATGTTCTGGTGAACAGCTAAGGTTTCAATTATAAGAGGTTGGCATTTTTCATAAGCTTCTTAAGAATAAGAGGTGGATATTTCTTATGCAAGGCTCTATGGCGAATGGGAGTTGATCATGTTCAAGTAAACTAAACTCAAAAGCAGGAAAGGATAATTTACAGAAAAACATATGACGGCTTACTACCTCATAATTGTGATATTGTTTTGTCAGTTAACGAGGTAAAAGATGTAGGTAATTAAAAATCTTGATAAAAGAAAAGCCATTGGTCCCGATTTGATCCACAACAGACTTCTCATTGCAGCTATAGATGTTATTTCGGAGCCACTCACCCATATATGTTTATATACAGAAGTTTGAGGGAAGGGGTATATCCTAAAATTTGGAAAACTGCGAATGTTACGCCTATTTATAAGTCAGGTTCAGCGTCATAGGGCTTACTAGTGCCAAAACCGCATAATTGTAATTATCAGGGGAAAATTAGTAATTTTCCCTTGATAATTACCATTTTCACGTGTTGATTACGAATTTTCCCGGGGAAAATTACTAACTTTCACCTGTTAATTACTAATTTTTAGTTTTGGCTCACTTCCTGACGGATTGCTAGTGCCAAAACTAAAATCAACAAGAAGAGCAAACGCTCGATCGAGTCACTTTCGCAGTTCTGAATATTATATGAGGCATCAGATGGACAGGAAGAAATTGCTATTCACAACACAATGAGTCACGTTCACATAAAATTTGAGCCCGGTCACTTTTATAGTTTCCGAGAAAAGCCCAACGTTAAGTTGTGTGTTGCCGAACAGAAAAGGCTAGTTATCTCCCTTGTTTTTCTGATAACGTTCGTAAAAGGCTACAGATGTAAATACTTTGATGTAAAGAATAATCCTACAAAGTTTCAATCACATCCGATGAACTTTGTCAAAGATATAAAATGTCTAATTTTTCCTTTGACGCTGACCTGTGACCTTGAAAAAGGTCAAAGGTCAACGAAACCATCGTTAAAGTGTAGAGGTCATTGGAGGTCACGACTAAACAAAATATGAGCCCGATCGCTTTGATAGTTTCCGAGAAAAGTCCAACGTTAAGGTGGTGTCTACGGACGGCCGGCCGGACAGACTAACACTGACCGATTACATAGAGTCACTTTTTCTCAAGTGACTCAAAAATTAGTCATTTTCCTGTGAAAATTACTAATTATCCCGTGAAAATGAGTAACTAACGAGTGAAAACAGTAACTTACAGCGTTAATTAGTAATTATCACGTGATAATGGGTAACCCCAGGTTTTGGCACTAGTAAGCCGTCATAAAAACAGTCACAAATTAGCGTTTTCTCCATGCAGAATTCTGCTTCAATGAGCCCCTTGTTTTCACCACAGAACCACATCAGCAAATCACATCATTTAAACTGCATGTGCTAAATCATACTGATGTCTCTTCCTGAAAAAAGATCAAGTTTTGTTGTGTAGCCCTACATTAGAGTACATGTACAAGAAAGTGGTGACATTCAAACATTATATATATATAGTACAAGAAGACAGACACATTACAGTATACACGAAGACAGACACATTACAGTATGTAAATGGTGACATTTAAACATTACAGTACACAAAGGCAGATACATTACAGTATGTAAATGGTGACATTTAAACATTACAGCACACAAAGGCAGATAGATACATTACATGATACAGTATGTAGGTACACTATACGCTTTATCTTTCAGTTTCACTCTAGGGAAATTAGGCGCACCAACCGAATTGAGGATAGTGCCCTGTACAGGGATTTCCTCACTAAATTGAAGAAGAAGAAGAAGAAGAAGAAGAAGAAGAAGAAGAAGAAGAAGAAAAAGTGGTGACATATAAATATTAAAACATATGTATGCAAGAGCGGTGACATAAAATTTAAAAGTTTCATTCAACTAGGTCTCTTATCCACCGAGTCAGACGTCATGAAAGATTAAAACTCTGTGTAAACCTACTGCTAATACATATTTTATTTCAGTGTTAGCATGGTTAAAGGGAGGATTCGGGGTGAGGTACAATCTTGCTTTCACAATAAACAAACAAAAAATGAGGTAGTGTTCTAAGAAATTTATTTTGGATAAAGCATTTCCTTTAAATCAGTTTTCAGATTACAATCATATGTTCAACCGACAAAATATAAAAGTTCTTCTGTTTAAATTACTTAGTTTCAAAAATACAAAATCTCCTCTCTAAAAATCTAAAACTCTCTCATCAAAAACCAGACACAACCAGGGGTCCACTAGACCAAAAAATATCCATCGTGAATCAAACGCTTGCTGATCGATGATCAACAACAAAAAGGTTACCCCTGGAAAATAAAACAACACAGCATAAGTATAATTCAACAATCATCAAGATAAAATTTCAGTTTCACTAGAACACTTTTTTATACACCATAGAACAAAACAAAAAGAACATAACACATGATACAACACAATACGTAAACAATACAATGTTATTGTCATGACTGAAGAATGGAATACACTAGGAATATCATATCATGTAATACATGATATATGGAATCCAACCCAATCAGAAATATTGTCTAAACCACAGCCCCACTTGTCTGTGATAACAATGATTCCTCCATAATAGATAGAAGTTATGTTAAGACTATATCAGACACAGCTACAAGCAGAGTCAATCAAAACTATACTTCATCCATTTAGTGATTAGCTATAAGCATAATCACCCTTACAGAAAACCTAAGACATTCACTTGATGTCTCAAATTATTCTTGATGTAACCAGTTGCAGTGCACACTCGAAATTACATCTCTCATAAAGCCGACAGTTAACAAAACAACTGTGCAGACTTAATCTCAGTTCGCGTGGTGATTCCTCTTATCTCAATACAGTGCCTATGTTCCATTTCTTACAACCATGAACAATCCACACAAAACAAATACTTCAGTCTTCCTGTGCTCCGCACAACAACAGTTATGCAATACCCAAATTAATGACAAATCAACTTGAATTAATTGCAGAAATGAATAAGTTGTTAACACTTATCATTTCTATGCCTCAAAACAAGAACAAACAACATCTTGAAACTTTTAGGAAAACCACATGGCCAGGCACCATGTAAGTAAATCATGCAACAAAGGAAAATCAAGTTTTATCAAATATAGTCCTAAAATAATAATCAACTATTACTCACAACTGATACATAAAAAGACATCTTGTATAATCAAAACATTATAGTAAAAACACTAACCTATCATGTCACAATTCATTTCTTCTACAACTTCATACCATCACTTTGCTCAGACACCACATGGTCTTTCTGGCATCTTTCCCAGAATCTCATAATTAATTTCAATCCCAAGAATCCTTCAAGAATAAAAAGTGCCACCTCATATAACTTTTCAAAACAGTACACAATACATATTAGAAACAAACTAACTTAATATTTAAGCCATTTCTTACCTGGTTTAGGAATAAAACGTTTTATAATTCAGGACAAATTTGGGCTGGATCAGCTGGTTCAGTCAGATTCTCAAGGAAAGGAAGATTCAAGTCTTGTAGAAACCCAAAGGTAATTATTAATTTAGAACAGTTTACCTCTTAACAAATAAAACAACATTTCCAAATATTCACTAAAATTACCAAGCTTCAATTAAGCATCTTTCAAATAATTTCTAAACACTAAATATATTTTTAAAGTTCCCAAAAACTATAAACTATAACATTCCTGGTTATTAAAAACTGGGATCCAAGACATGTCTATACTCTTAAACTAAAACAAATTTTCTAATAATAATATTCTAAAACATCATTAAATCATTACTAAATAGTACAAGTAAAGCATAACTAAACAATAATACAACTTTAGACCTTACAAAACAAAATGGTAAAAAACGAATTGGAACCAAACAAGGGAAGTAATTCAAATCATCAAATATTTTAGAACAGCCACAGTTCTTCCCCTTGAGTTGATATAGAAGTTTCTCAGAGCAGCTAACTAGTAAACTGTGAAAGAACTACTAATCTTTCACTGGTTTACATACACCCCTCCAAAGAAAATGTTTCCTTATTTTCTCAAAAAATTGGAACATTTCCCAAAAAATTAAATAACATTTTAACAAAAATGTTCACAAAACCATAATTGTTCCCAACAACTGAACACAGTACAAAACACAACATAAATGCAAGTCATTAGCTATACTTTCCTTCCTGAGTATATATTCAAAACGTCTGGAGAAAACAAAATCTTTTGTCAACTCTTCATAGCACCAAAACACTGTTGCAACTAGCAGTCACAACAATAGGTTACTCTCCACAATTCCACTTAATTGTAGCACCGTCAAAATCATATCATCATCAAAAGGAACAATTCTTTTGAAATAAAAAATGACCAATCTCAGTAAATCTCACTGTTCAACAAACTTACAATAGCAAGTAAAGTTAAGTAAGACTGCAAAAATCTCAACATCAAAATCATCAACACATATGCTTATGACCGAAAAACCGAAAATGCACAAGCATAACATGTAGATTTATCCTCTTTAAAAATACAAACACTATCAAAGAACTTAATACAGTTCTCTAAAAACTCAAAACCCAAATATTCACAATAATCACATGAATATTTGTTCACATCAGCACCAAAATATCCTGTTTTGACTTCAACAAGGCAAACAATCCTCAGAACCAAATTCTGAACTTCAAAAGAAACAAGATCAGACAAAAAAATAACAAAGCATCAAATGACAACTCAGAACATGATCATGAACACAAATGTATGATTGTCCGAAGAGCATCCTCTATGTCCCTAGCCATACCATCTGACATGGGTATGTCCTGCAGTGTTACCAAGGACTGAGTCACTACCTCGGATAGTCGACAATTTACCAGACGTTCCAGACCCACACGATGACACAGGTTAAGCCTTTCTACAGGTCGTCTTATTCGAGTCGATCGCCTGCCTGGGGGTGATCTAGCAGAAGTTTCTCCCTCAGTCTCAGAAGTTTCTTTCTCATTCCCAGAAGTTTCTTCCTCATTCCCAGAAGTTTCTTCCTCATTCCCAGAAGTTTCTTCCTCAGTCTCGGTCTCTTCTGACGATGCATCTGCTTGCTCTCCTGATGAACTGTCTTCTGACTCAGACTTAGCCTTTTCACTGTCATCTCGGGTAGAGGGGACAAAGGCTGGAGCATTAACATTCAACCCATCTCTCTCAAGTTTGATTAAAACTTGAAAAGGTTCCATATCAGTCTCCTCCTGTTCATCATCTGACTCGATGACTGGGATGTTCTTCTTGGGAATGTTGCGTCTGGGTGCAGGTGTAGGTCGTACTGCCATTGTGTCACCTCCTAGCATACCGATCGGAAGGAGAAGATTTCTGTGCAGCGTTCGCTTGGGACCACTGCCCGTCTCCTCTTGAACCGTGTATACTGGAACGTTAGACGACTTTGACACAACAATGTAGACTCCCTTCTCCCACCTGTCTGTCACCTTGGAGACAATCCTGGGTCCCAGTCGTCGAACCAAGACCCGGTCTCCACATTCCAACTCAGCTGCATGAGCAGCAGAATCGTATCTGGCCTTGTTTCTGTTTGCTGACTTGGTCATATTTGCTGTGGCCAAGTCGTACGATTTCTTCAGCTGCTCTTTCAGTGTTCTGACGTACTGCCGTGGGGTTCTTTTGTCTTTACTCAGATCTATACCAAACGCTAGATCAATCGGCAGCCGTGGTTGTCTCCCGAAAAACAAGAAATACGGACTAAAAGAAGTGCTTTGGTGAATACAGCAGTTGTACGCGTGGACTGCTGCGGGTAAGCTTTTCCTCCAGTCAACCTTTTGCTCATCTTCCAGACTTCGCAACATGTGGATTAGTGTTCTGTTCCACCTCTCCACCGGATTCCCAGAAGGGTGGTAAGGTGTCGTCCTACACTTCTTTATGCCTGCCAGATCGCATACTTCCTTCAGAAGTTGTGACTCAAAATCACGTCCCTGATCTGACAGAATGCGTTTAGGAAACCCATAGATCATGAAGAAATTGTTCCACAGAGCCTTAGCCACAGTCTTAGCAGTCTGGTCTTTAGTACAAATGGCAGTACCAAACTTGGTAAAATGATCCATTACCACTAAGATATTCTGCTTCTGTCCCTTCACATCAATAGTAAGATAATCGATGGAGAGTAGCTCAAGAGGGAATGATGTCTCTATGCTGTTCATAGGAGCTTTCTGTTGACGCGCCCCCCTTCGAATACAGCGACTGCATTTCTTGATCTTAGTTTCAATGTCTCGAGCCATGTACGGCCAAAAGAAACGGAGTCTGGCTTGTCGGATTGCGTCTTCAGCATGTGTATGGAACAAATCCTCATGGACTCCCCTCATGGCTTCAGCCCTATGGGAGGAAGGAACAACTAGCTGCCACCTAATGTTGTCTTCTTCCAGCACTCTTCTGTATAAGACACCGTCCTTCACCTCTAATTTTCCCTGTTCTTTGGCAAGCATCTTCAACTCGGGGGTACAGTGTTCTGTTTTGCTGGCATCCAACTTCACTCTCTGTTCCAAGTGTTTTATCACTATCGCTAAGTTTTTGTCTTCCAGCTGAAGTTTTCGCCAGCAGCGCTCAGATCTCGGTGTTGGTTCTTCAGGCGGGCCTAGAATGTCATCACTAATCAGTTCCGGGTTCTTGACTAAATGTTCAACTGCTGGGTACCACTCTGACTCAGAATCCTGAAATTCTGTGTCGTCTTGAAACTGTTCGCGATGCTGGACTGACTGGCGACAAAAAGTAGCAGTACGACGGACTCCCTTAGCGGTGAGGATGGCACACACAGTTTCCCGGTTCAATTCTACGGTTGCCTGGGCCTCTTCCTCAAACCTTTTTGCCTTATCGCGCAGGAACTCAGTCTCCTCCATCATTTTCTGGTACTCTAGGTCTTCTTCAGGCGGCTCCTGCGGACGTCGGGATAGAGCATCGGCATCGACGTGAGTTGTCCCCTTCTTATACCTCAGTTGAAAGTCAAAGATTGATAGTGATGAAAGCCAACGGTGACTGGTCGCGTCAAGTTTTGCATTTTTTAGAATGTAGCAGAGCGGATTGTTGTCCGTCACGACGGTCACTGGCGAGCCCAGAAGATAGTCGCTGAACTTGTCGCTCATGGCCCACTTCAGTGCAAGAAATTCCCGTTTGTGTGCCGGATAATTCTGCTCAGACTTGTTCAATCCCCGGCTTGCGTAGGCTATCACCTTCAACTGTTTGTCCTGTTCCTGGTACAGTACGGCGCCTAGACCTGTGCCACTGGCGTCGCAATGAAGAGTAAAAGGTTTTCTCTTGTCGGCAATCCCCAGAACAGGTGAATTTGTGAGCGCTTGAATGATCGACTGGAATGCTTTTTGTTGTTTCTCACCCCACAGATGGGAAATATCTGACGAGAGACTCAGAGTGGGCTTCTTTGATCCTGTCTTCTTCTTGCACTTAGCTGGAACATATCCTATCGTCAAGTCATTCAGGGGTTTTGCCAGACTGGCGAAGTCTTCGATAAAACGGCGATAAAACCCTGCAAAACCAAGGAAAGACTTGACCTCTTTCACGGTGGAGGGTCTTGGCCATGAAGTGACAGCCGCAAGTTTCTCTGGGTCAGGGCGTATGGTCCCTTCTGATATCATGTAACCCAGATGACGGATCTCGGTGGCTCCGAAAATACATTTGGACGGATCAAGCTTCAAATTGAATTTTCTCAGTCTTTCGAGCACTTTCACTGTTCTTTCCTCCAGTTCTTCAAGCGACTGTGCATGAATCAAAATATCGTCCAGAAATATTATCAGCTCAACAAGATTCATGTCACTAAAAACAGTCTCCATGAGTCTCTGAAAACAAGCGGGAGCATTCACTAGTCCTTGGGATAACCTATCCCACTCAAACAAACCAAAAGGAGTAATAAATGCTGACACTTTGCTGGCATGATCAGACATGGGAACCTGATAATAAGCTTTACACAGATCCATGCTGGAAAAATACTTAGCTCCGCTTAGTGTCAAAAACAGATCCTCAACCTTTGGGATGGAGTAGCTATCTCTCACTGTACGTGCATTAACTTTTCTGTAATCAACACACATTCTGAGCGCACCAGTCTTCTTTCTCACAAGGACTATGGGACTTGCAAAAGAAGAGTTTGATGGTCGTATGACCTTTGAATCCAACAACCCCTGAATATGTTGTCGGCATTCCTCAAAGTCTCTTGGAGAAAGAGGTCTTGCTCTTTCTCTGATGTCAGGTCCAGGCTGCAGCTCAATGTCAAAAAGTCCTGTCTCAGCCCGACCAATGTCAAACTCACTTTTAATAAAAACATCACTAAAACTGTCCAGTCGTTTTCCAAAACGATCACACCACTCAGGCGGAGCTTTCTCACCAAACTGAAACTTTAGTCCTGAGGGTTCTGAGGATGTGGTAGTAGTTGCACTGCAAGCATGTACAGTATTGCTGTCACTGTCACTGTCAGTACTCTCACTGGATGACAACGTACTCAATAGTTTGTGAAGGTCATACTCAGCATGTACAACAAACAAATCTGCAACAATCTGACGTTTTCTAACAACAATGTTACAATCAGAACTGTTACATAAAAAGACTTTAAGACGGGGTAGAGCACTGGTAGGCACCTTGCAACTGATCACCCTCAGACCTTCAGGTAGGGTATGAAAAACTGGCTCTTGAACAAGAACTGAACTTCGCGTACTTGGTACGTGAGCTCCGCTGAAACCCTTGACCTCAACGGTCTCACCGGCCGGGACAGTGACATCCTTTTCAAGTAGTCTCACTGAACCAAGCCGTCCGGTCTCATTTCTGGCTAAGTCTTTGTATGCAAAAGCTACTTCACTTCTGAGAGGTAACACAGTTGCGAAATGCCCCCCGACTCTCTGCTCACCCTTCTTCGCGAACAGATTAAGGGTGTTTGTGCCGATAATGAATGGTACTTTAGAAGAATACTCAGTATCGGGGCAAACAAGAACCATAGTGGACACACTCTCACTCACACCAACAACATCCAATGGCAAACACACACTCATCACAACATAGCCCAAATATGGTACAATACTTCCACCCGCCCCTCTCACAGTGAGTTCAGTCTCCAGATCACGCAGTTCCAAATGCTGGAAATGTTTTCGATAGAAAGATTCACCGACTGTAGACACCTGTGACCCTGTGTCGATGAGACACGTACTACGCACATCACCTATCTGGATAGGTGTCTCACAGGCTGGTCCCACTAAAGAGTCAATGTTACTGTCACAATCATCTGTATTAAGTTCGGCAATAATATCTGTGCTGCTTAAATTAACCGACGTCCTGGAGGTGTTCTTCACTACTACTCTCACAGTCAGATCAGTGCACTGTGCACTGAGCACTATCAACCCTGGTGGAAGTAGATCAGGATCTCGGGGAAAAATGTTAATATCCTTGGTCGTTTCATCAGGTATTTTCCCCCGTAGTTCTAATGTCTTCCCAGGATTGATACTGACTGTGAGAGGACTTTGCAGCCTAACTGCATTGAGACTCAACAAACCGCTGTCGATGATGTCGGCGGCCTTGTTGAGTCTCCGGGCTCTCTCCGTGGTAGGAAGCTCAGTCAACGGCGGCCCGTTGCCATTGACTGACGACCGTTTAACGGGCTGCCCATCTTGGACCGCTCCTCCGCGACTCTCCTGGGATTTGGAGGACTCCTGCAATCCCTCGCGATGTGTGCCCCAAACACCCCGCAATTGAAACACAGTCTCTTGCCCCCCCTCGGTGCAGGTCTCACGCCCTCTGTTGGGGCAGGCCGAAGGCGCTCTGCCACTTTGTCGGCCAGCTTGTCGTAGTCAATGGCAGGGGCCTCCACCTGGTGGGCGTGTGCCTGTGTTGTGGCCTTCGTTGCCGATGCTGGGGCCATCTCCGCCGTCCGGCGGACCATCAGCAGTAAGTCGTCCAGGGCTGGTGCTGCTGTCCCTGGAAAACCAAATTTGTTGCGCATCTCCAGGGCCAGCAGAGGCAGGGTCGACTGTAAACCCGTACAGAAGGTTCTGTAGAGTTTCGTCTGGAGTTCTTCTTTTCCGAGCTTGGCCATCGTGTTGATCTCCAGCAGCTCCCCCCAAAGCTGAAGCAGAAAATCAGCTGCCTTCTCTTTTGGTTTGAGCCTTCTGCTGGCAAAGGCAAGGAGCTGGGCCTCAGTGTCCTCCACACACCCAAAAAGACTACGGATTTTAGAAATAATGTCCGCGTTGGTGGTCAGTTCCTTCACGGCGTTGAAGGCCACTCCCCTCAAGCTGGCCAAGATGCGGGAGTCGCAAGGCTTGAGGTCGGGTGTCAGCAGAAATGATTCCATCTGCTGAGCCCAAGCCCTAAAATCACACTCGTTCCCTCCAGCGGGGGCAAGGCCGGTGAAAGTCTTCAACCTCTGAGGCTGGGGAGGGTTGTCCACTTGGACCGTGATGGGTTGCTGGCGTTGACGACCCAGTTCCTCTGTGACGCCAGCCAGTCGCTCTCGCAGGTCGTTCAGCTCGGCTGTGGCGGCGTCAGTCGCCTCTTGCTTCTGCTTGATGGCCTCCTCCTTCTGACGCCCCAGCTCATTGGCCATCTCCTTGACCTGGTCCCGCAACTCCGCCATCTCGTCAGCGGTTGGGGCCGTCTCACGAGCCATCTTTTTAAATCTGTATCACCCTGGTTGTGTACCGCGTGTTACAAATTAAAAAAAAAATATGTCCTACAAAAAATCCAAAAATTTTCCTTCTTCTTACTACTGTATAACTTCTTTTTCCTTTCTCTATTTTTTTATGTACTAAGTTGAAAATTTTCTGTGAAACAAAAAAACCTCAGTCCCTTATTGGGCGCCAAAATGTAAACCTACTGCTAATACATATTTTATTTCAGTGTTAGCATGGTTAAAGGGAGGATTCGGGGTGAGGTACAATCTTGCTTTCACAATAAACAAACAAAAAATGAGGTAGTGTTCTAAGAAATTTATTTTGGATAAAGCATTTCCTTTAAATCAGTTTTCAGATTACAATCATATGTTCAACCGACAAAATATAAAAGTTCTTCTGTTTAAATTACTTAGTTTCAAAAATACAAAATCTCCTCTCTAAAAATCTAAAACTCTCTCATCAAAAACCAGACACAACCAGGGGTCCACTAGACCAAAAAATATCCATCGTGAATCAAACGCTTGCTGATCGATGATCAACAACAAAAAGGTTACCCCTGGAAAATAAAACAACACAGCATAAGTATAATTCAACAATCATCAAGATAAAATTTCAGTTTCACTAGAACACTTTTTTATACACCATAGAACAAAACAAAAAGAACATAACACATGATACAACACAATACGTAAACAATACAATGTTATTGTCATGACTGAAGAATGGAATACACTAGGAATATCATATCATGTAATACATGATATATGGAATCCAACCCAATCAGAAATATTGTCTAAACCACAGCCCCACTTGTCTGTGATAACAATGATTCCTCCATAATAGATAGAAGTTATGTTAAGACTATATCAGACACAGCTACAAGCAGAGTCAATCAAAACTATACTTCATCCATTTAGTGATTAGCTATAAGCATAATCACCCTTACAGAAAACCTAAGACATTCACTTGATGTCTCAAATTATTCTTGATGTAACCAGTTGCAGTGCACACTCGAAATTACATCTCTCATAAAGCCGACAGTTAACAAAACAACTGTGCAGACTTAATCTCAGTTCGCGTGGTGATTCCTCTTATCTCAATACAGTGCCTATGTTCCATTTCTTACAACCATGAACAATCCACACAAAACAAATACTTCAGTCTTCCTGTGCTCCGCACAACAACAGTTATGCAATACCCAAATTAATGACAAATCAACTTGAATTAATTGCAGAAATGAATAAGTTGTTAACACTTATCATTTCTATGCCTCAAAACAAGAACAAACAACATCTTGAAACTTTTAGGAAAACCACATGGCCAGGCACCATGTAAGTAAATCATGCAACAAAGGAAAATCAAGTTTTATCAAATATAGTCCTAAAATAATAATCAACTATTACTCACAACTGATACATAAAAAGACATCTTGTATAATCAAAACATTATAGTAAAAACACTAACCTATCATGTCACAATTCATTTCTTCTACAACTTCATACCATCACTTTGCTCAGACACCACATGGTCTTTCTGGCATCTTTCCCAGAATCTCATAATTAATTTCAATCCCAAGAATCCTTCAAGAATAAAAAGTGCCACCTCATATAACTTTTCAAAACAGTACACAATACATATTAGAAACAAACTAACTTAATATTTAAGCCATTTCTTACCTGGTTTAGGAATAAAACGTTTTATAATTCAGGACAAATTTGGGCTGGATCAGCTGGTTCAGTCAGATTCTCAAGGAAAGGAAGATTCAAGTCTTGTAGAAACCCAAAGGTAATTATTAATTTAGAACAGTTTACCTCTTAACAAATAAAACAACATTTCCAAATATTCACTAAAATTACCAAGCTTCAATTAAGCATCTTTCAAATAATTTCTAAACACTAAATATATTTTTAAAGTTCCCAAAAACTATAAACTATAACATTCCTGGTTATTAAAAACTGGGATCCAAGACATGTCTATACTCTTAAACTAAAACAAATTTTCTAATAATAATATTCTAAAACATCATTAAATCATTACTAAATAGTACAAGTAAAGCATAACTAAACAATAATACAACTTTAGACCTTACAAAACAAAATGGTAAAAAACGAATTGGAACCAAACAAGGGAAGTAATTCAAATCATCAAATATTTTAGAACAGCCACAGTTCTTCCCCTTGAGTTGATATAGAAGTTTCTCAGAGCAGCTAACTAGTAAACTGTGAAAGAACTACTAATCTTTCACTGGTTTACATCTGATTCTCTACTCAACAAGCATTCCAGTATGGATTTCCAGTGTCTAGAAAAAAGTGAGGGACCTAATAAACCTGTCACAACCCACTACACATGCTTACAGAGATAACAACACTGCCACGAAAACATCAATCAGGTTGTTGAAACACTCTCCCAGATTGAAATTCAACACCTTTTCACAACCCCAACAAAAACTGATCAGACCTTGGTGTCCTATTCCTATTGTGTGATAAAGTCGTGCTCTGTTAATATTCACTCTATTCGGTGGGAATAACCCAAATTTATTTCGTCAGAAAACGTCTATGTGTCAATGGCATTGATAAACATTGATTTAGTCATTGTTTGCCTTTGACTGGTTGCCTTGGCAGGTTGACCGATTTTCGTGAGAGCATTGTGGTCAGCTCATGATGTCATACCGGTTTGAAAGATATCTAGCGCGATCACTGTATAGGTATCTTGAATAATGCTGGACTGACCCGTTCTAGATGCCAGCCATGGCAGCTAATATCAGCAGCCGGAATGTCTTTTTTGGCACAGCAGTATATTTAGCTAAGACAAATACAGTACAGGCCATATATAATTGAGGAAAGTATATTATATAAACGTGGTGATTTATGTTTGTTATTATATTTTACCACCGTGAGATTTGTTCAGTCCGTTGTTGTTTGTGTATGCTTTACGGCCTTGCAGGTGGCAGGCCTGACCTCAGGGGTAGTTCAAGACCAACGGTAAACGTTCAACACCCTTCTTCAAGGACTTTCTCAGTCAGGCAAATGTTGAATTTGGAACTGCACCTTTTGGGGATTTGGTAATTTTATGATTTTGGGCTTGTCAGCTTCTCACTACATTTGGCTTCAACACAGCATTTTCCTGGCCTGTGGCAACACACATTCACCTTCTCCCTTCAAACCCATATCACACACACACACACACACACCAGTGTTAACCATGCAATCCTACAACGGTACAAATCACAAATCAATTTTTATTTTACGAGGGTTGTGGCATACAAAGACATATGATACCCAGCAATATATAGATATCTTCTGAGAAGACACCCAAGAAAACCACACCCTTTTCAAGACAACTGCAGATACTTGTCTGAGAGTATTTAAAGTCTGCTTTACTTAGGCCTAAAAAAAAAATAGGTGTGGTTACGGTAACCCGACCTACCCTATTTTTAGGGGCCGATCCTATAACTTGTTATTACATTTGTCAAAAAAAAAAAAAAAAAAAAAAAAACCGAGTGCAAAAAACGCAATGAAAGCGAAAGCGCCTGAGTCGCACACTTATTTCCCTGTCAAGTAGGTTTAATTTGTACACATTAGAAAAAAAAGTTTAAAAAAAAAAAGTGATTGCCTACCTACCTACCCTATTTTTTTTGGCTATGTTACCGTAATCACACCTATTTTTTTTTGGCCTTAAGATAGATTTTCTTTGAGTATATTATTTCAGCTTCAGTGACACTGCACATTTTCAATACATGTAGCAAGACTGGCACATAAGATTACTGTTGCTCACTGTAATTAACCCTCAGTGAAGAACACTAGACATCTCCACAATTTACCCTAACACTGCCCAACAGGATCCTGTCCCATCCTTTGTCTATTTAGCATCCTGTTCCTGTGTACAATTTACATGATAAATTACCTAGGTCCCCTGTGAATACTTGCTCTTAGTCCTACTGTTTACATACCTAGTCAAGACTCAAGATCAGTAGGTATAGTTTGAAACCCAAAAATAATTCCTTTAACTTTTTTCTTAATTTCTCTTTCCCCCCAATTGCTCTTCTTAGCAGCCCCTTGAATTTGAAATGCCAATTTATAAATAGTTTTTTTTATACTCTTTGGATCGATTCCAAACTGCATAACGTTGCACAAAGTGTGAGCTTAGGGTCATAAAAATAGTCTTACACAGGGTTTATAAAAAAAACGGCAGTATATGTGGGGACACTTTGCACAAGAATCGTCTTACATACTTGCTAACAACCTTACTTAGAAGGAGATGCATGTAAAAGAAAATTAAAATGAGAAAGGATTATGTGCATAATGCCAATCATTGGTGTTTATACTTCTTAAAACTGTGTTCATGCAAGGCTGAGCTTGTGGTCTTGGTTGTATGCCAAACTCTAGCCAGGTACATGTGAACTTGAGGCCTGGCAAGAAAACTTGTATCCAGTAATTGTACTCAGCCAGTTTATGACCCCTTCAAGTGTTCCCTAAAGAGCAGTATGGTGAAAGGTGTTGCAAAACTGACACACGAAAACTGGGTCCATTCCCTGTACCATGCATTAAAACCTACCCCATGACTCATACTCATAGTCAGGCATAGTGAGTCAATTCTGTATTTGTATTGAAATTACTAACAGTGAGCTTAATTAGCTATTCTTTTTATTGCTGCTTTCGACCCCCCCCCCCCCACCCCCACCCCCTCACGCAAAAAATTCAAACACCCTACCCCCCCCCCCCCTACCCCACCAACAAAAAACACCCCACAACAACAGAGAGACATGCTTTAAAAATGTACAATCATAATTCTATGCCAAAATCTCACGTCTGAATGACTGCTAGGCATAAGTGTAGGCTATACAAAGAAGCCTAAATTGGTAACTTGAATTCCTCCAAACATCACCCCCCCTCCCCCCCCCCCCCCATCGCTGAACTGGGTTCCACAACACCGTCCTAGGTTTTGACCCGTGCACGGCCTCCCCGATGACTATTCATCGGCGACACAGCTTGGCAATCAAATTGACTCTTCATGCAAGTCATCGCAATGTACTCCGCTCAGAAGCTTCAAGCAGAAACTGGGTCTCTTTTCCGTGCGCTTTACCAACACAGGCCAAGCAGTCCCACAGGCCAAACACGTGACGTTATGCTCCACTGATCAACAGTAAAGCTCAGTGCGTACGAACCGGATACCGAACGGTTGCCTGTACCGATCGCGTACATTTTTGGTGCCCTCTGCAAACCTCATTTGAGATCAAACGTTCAGTGAATTGTATATTTTACAGATGCCTTGTCAGTGTCTTACATGTCAGATTCTGTCTTAAGTTGTATTTGCCTTTTCTCAATTCTTTTCTTTTTGCCAACGGTTATCTATCCTCTAAGTGCACACAGCACAGCCGTGACGATGCATCATCTTGCCTCACCCTGTCATTTACCAGGACATTGAAAAAATACCGCGAGGAGACAAAATTAGGTCGACTATAGATTATCCGTAAACACGTAATTTCGTTCAAAACCACCCCTTAACACACACTGCCCGAAGACAGCAACTGACTGAACAGTACGTATAGTATGTATCAACACCGATGTACTATTTCAAATTCACACCAAAATCAAAATGAAAGTAAACATCAAAACGGAACGGAAACACAAGCTTTCAACGCAGAATATGTGCCCAACAATCAGGTACGATCCCATTTCGTGTCATCAGCATGAGCCTGAGAATAACAAGCTTTGAAAAAAAACCGTATAAGTATCTACCCACAAGGCATGTCGCAGACGTTAAAAACACTTTGCAGAATTTCTAAGCAGGGTGTCGGCAAATGGCAATGGCCCGTGTTTTGATCTTTCAGTTTCAGCTGGCACATCACTGCGTTGTCATCAGAGATCTCGTTGTCATACACACTTTCACGATAAATTGTAGCATTATTTGAAGAACAACTGCAATGCAAACATTCGCTTAAGTTTGATTTGCTAAATGTGCCAGAAATTATGTACTTACTAATCACCAGTGGTGTTTTGTCGAACGGTGGTAAAGCGTGCGTTGTGTAAGAGCAGACGACCTTCACTGTGGGATCCATGCGTGGTCATGCTGCGCGAACGCACTGTAGGCAAAACAGCCAATGAGAGAGTTCGTGACGTCATATACTTATTAGATGGCTTTACGTCTCCCTCTACTGGTTACTATAACAACGATTACAAAACTTTCTTTGTCTTTACTTTGCAATACATTTGGTTAATGAGACTAGATTCTATCCTTGAGATTACGAAGTAAAATATCCCAAAGCAAAAAACATTTATGAAGAAAGTATGAACAATCTTTTTTTCTTTCAATTTTACTAATTTACTCAGTGGTGAATTTTGTGCAAATGTCTGATATCGATATACCCCATATTCAAGTTGCATACATTTTCTTATCAAAAAGGCTTAATGCCTACTTTTTCAAATTTAAATGTCTCTCATGAACTACATAAAAGCCAGCAGATCTTGTAACAAGTCGCGTAAGGCAAAATTACTACATTTAGTCAAGCTGTGGAACTCACAGAATGAAATTGAACGTAGTCCGCCGCTAGTGCAAAAGCAAAAGGCAGTGAAAGTGACGAGCTGTTTGGCGCGGTAGCGGTTGCGCTGTGCTTCATAGCACGCTTTACTGTACCTCTCTTCGTTTTAACTTTCTGAGCGTGTTTGTAATCCAAACATATCATATCTATATGTTTTTGGAATCAGGAACCGACAAGGAATAAGATGAAAGTGTCTTTAAATTGATTTCGAAAATTTAATTTGATCATAATTTTTAATTTTTTTAATTTTGAGAGCTTGTTTTTAATCCAAATATAACATATTTATATGTTTTTGGAATCAGAAAATGATGAAGAATAAGATGAACGTAAATGTGGATCGTTTTATAAAAAATTTTTTTTTTTACAATTTTCAGATTTTTAATGACCAAAGTCATTGATTAATTTTTAAGCCACCAAGCTGAAATGCAATACCGAAGTCCAGCCTTCGTCGAAGATTGCTTGGCCAAAATTTCAATCAATTTGATTGAAAAATGAGGGTGTGACAGTGCCGCCTCAACTTTGACAAAAAGCCGGATATGACGTCATCAAAGACATTTATCGAAAAAATGAAAAGAAATCCGGGGGATATCATACCCAGGAACTCTCATGTCAAATTTCATAAAGATCGGTCCAGTAGTTTACTCTGAATCGCTCTACACACACACACACACACACACACACACACACACACACACACACACACACACACACACACACACACATACACATACACACATACACCATGACCCTCGTCTCGATTCCCCCTCTATGTTAAAACATTTAGTCAAAACTTGACTAAATGTAAAAATGTCGGGGGTAGACTAAAACTGAGCACATGTTCTACCTAAATGGGTTAGGGTTATAGTCCAGGCATCTTAGCCACTTTAGTGAAGGGAACGTTGAAGTGACAATGACTAGGTTTAAAATGTCCCTTATCAGAAAGTTCAACCTCAGTCCTTTGATGTTTATTAAACACATTTTCATATAAAGTTGGCGCTTCATATGAAAAAGTGGCTTTGAAATTGACCCTAATCCTTCTTTGGGCTCTGTAAATGTCGTTTGGGGCTATGGTTGTAAAACGGTATCTACTGGTCACCCCAATGTATAAACTGAAAACTCTTTCTGCACCAGAACACGCAGAAAGGATTGTATCTGCCTGATGTCTGATGCTTTTCAAAATCCCCAACCACTAACACCTTCAAAACGGACATTAACTGACACTGTTGTTTTTCCCTATATAATCCTTACTATTTTTCCGAGACGTCGTCCTGTTGTGTATTTAGCTTGCCACAACCTCATACATGGTCCTAAAAGTTAAAGTTGAAGAAAATACTAAAGATAAATAAACAAGCTGACGCAGTGTCATTCGCACCGTGAATCCCCCCATGGGAACATACTAAAGTCTGGTTCCAAATAGGCTCAATTTCCTTCTATTTCTTTGTATTTCTGCCTCGTAGGGGTAGGGGTGTTCAAACCAAAGGCACCTTTAAACCAAAATTCAAATCACACATCTTACAATACTAAGACACTCAGCAGTGAAAGGGTGTCTGCTGGTAAAATATTCCAAACAATCCTAAAAGTACTTCACTACTAAACGTGCTTTTAAAAAGAGCCGTTATTTTTCCCTCTATAATCAGTATTGTGTTTTCTGCGAACATGTAGTCTATTTAGATGGTTGTCATGTGCACATGAGTTGCTAAAGCGTTTTCAGTTGGGCATATGTCGAAAAGCAAAGAATTAGCCCTTTGAAAACCATCAGAACTGTCACACAAAAATAACATTTACCTATCTCACCAACTGACCAAACATAGGGCTTTTCCTTATGTATTATGTATTGTCGTGTTTTTTGTAGCATACTTGTGAAAACAGCCACCACTGTTGTAAATGATACTTTAAAGAGCATTATTTCATTTTTACAGTTGAAGGACAACCTGGACTGCCGTATATTACAGCTGTTTTACAATCAGCCAAAATTTTCTTAACAAACGTATGTTAAGAACAACTCCCATAGTGAAATTGAAGGAAAACAAAGTGAAAATCCCCCTGCCATAGAGGAGCTAAAGAATCAACAATAAACGACTGCATGGATAGCTTGATGCACGAATGCATTGCGGACATGTTTGTCTCCAACCAAGAGAAAGTTCCAAAAAATCCCTTTTGTGCTTCTTATTATACAGTGACGTCAAAGACAGCCTTTCCTGCTGTTCATACATTCAGGGGTTATGGTTACACTAAACGACGTAGTTGTAGCCATACTGCCATCCAGATTTATTTTTTCCTTGCGAGCAGTCACAGGGTGTTTGTGCTGTCTGCCAACCGTTAGATGACCCCGCCCAAGTCTGTTAAGGGACCGTTTGACCGTTATAGAACGCGTCTTTTTGATTTTTTGGCACAGTTGGAAACGGTTGATTTTTATCCCTACCATTGTTTCCAAACATTATATAGGAATGTTTTGTGAACAACGGATAATAGCCGCTACTCGCATGTGTAGCAAAAGTGAGCGTACATACTCACCCTGGTCGTCCAGCCGTTGTCCGTTGCCCGTCTTTATCTGTCTGTACTGAACATTACCTTTGGATTTTTCTCGAACGCTATGAAGTGAAGAAACACCAAATGTTGCAAAATGTTGTATGACCCCAAGAGCTCAAAAAAGATACTTGAGAACCTTGACCTTACCTTAAGGTCAAGGTCACAGGGAGAATGAATGTGGTCTAAAAACTGCAAAATTTCACATTGTGCCAGTTTTCTGGAAAACAAATTAAAAACAGCGGGCTTAGTTTTGTATGGTATACAAGAAAAAGAAAGCCTTATCTTCTGATACCATTTTGGTTGACCTCGCTTCAATGTCAAGGTCAGAGGAGCCCTTCAAAGTTGAATTGTAGACATATTTTGATGTGAGCTTGCCCCTTTAACTTTACTATGGACGATATCTCTTACAAACTTAAACACTGTTAGAATTTCATAGTGAGCCACATCTGGTCACATATCGTTAGGGTCAAGGTCACATTGACCCCTATGAAAAATGTGACCAAGCCGGGTAAAGAAATCCATGTGTCTTGGTAAAAAATCTTAACAAAGCAAAGCCCATGCGACTCTCATGCTTGACCTTTGTCTTAAAGTGACCTTGACCTTCAGGTGACCTTGAAGGTGAATGTCTAACAACTGAAGCTGGCAAGGACATTGTACACTATTAGAACTGGTTTACAGATTTTTCCTACCAAATTACACATGACCTTTGGCCAAGGTCAAGATCATCAAAGGTCACACATCACAAGGCTATCAATTCAAGACATAGGAAGCATAAACATACTTATTGGCACTTTCTACAAAGAGACATTGTCACTTTTAGTGATTCAATTGCCCGTTTCAGTCACATTTCATAAGGGGCAAAGTGACCTTGACCTTGATGATATGTGACTAAATGTGGCTCAATATCAGTATATAACATGTGCCCCACACAATTATGAAGTTTGAAAGATTTTTTTCATAGTTCAGGGTCAAGGTCACTTCAAAACATGTATACAATTCAACTTTGAAGGACTCCTGTGACCTTGACATTGAAGCGAGGTCAACCAAAATGGTATCAGAAGATAAGGCTTTCTTTTTCTTGTATACCATACAAAACTAAGCCCGCTGTTTTTAATTTGTTTTCCAGAAAACTGGCACAATGTGAAATTTTGCAGTTTTTAGACCACATTCATTCTCCCTGTGACCTTGACCTTAAGGTAAGGTCAAGGTTCTCAAGTATCTTTTTTGAGCTCTTGGGGTCATACAACATTTTGCAACATTTGGTGTTTCTTCACTTCATAGCGTTCGAGAAAAATCCAAAGGTAATGATTTGTACAGACAGATGAAGACGGGCAACGGACAACGGCTGTACGACCAGGGTGAGTATGTACGCTCACTTTTGCTACACATGCGAGTAGCGGCTATTATCCGTTGTTCACAAAACATTCCTATATAATGTTTGGAAACAATGGTAGGGATAAAAATCAACCGTTTCCAAATGTGCTAAAAAATCAAAAAGACGCGTTCTATTAACGGTCAAACGGTCCCTTAACAGACTTGGGCGGGGTCGTCTGACGGTTGGCAGACAGCACAAACACCCTGTGACTGCTCGCAAGGAAAAAATAAATCTGGATGGCAGTATGGCTACAACTACGTCGTTTAGTGTAACCATAACCCCTGAATGTATGAACAGCAGAAAAGGCTGTCTTTGACGTCACTGTATAATAAGAAGCACAAAAGGGATTTTTTGGAACTTTCTCTTGGTTGGAGACAAACATGTCCGCAATGCATTCGTGCATCAAGCTATCCATGCAGTCGTTTATTGTTGATTCTTTAGCTCCTCTATGGCAGGGGGGTTTTCACTTTGTTTTCCTTCAATTTCACTATGGGAGTTGTTCTTAACATACGTTTGTTAAGAAAATTTTGGCTGATTGTAAAACAGCTGTAATATACAGCAGTCCAGGTTGTCCTTCAACTGTAAAAATGAAATAATGCTCTTTAAAGTATCATTTACAACAGTGGTGGCTGTTTTCACAAGTATGCTACAAAAAACACGACAATACATAATACATAAGGAAAAGCCCTATGTTTGGTCAGTTGGTGAGATAGGTAAATGTTATTTTTGTGTGACAGTTCTGATGGTTTTCAAAGGGCTAATTCTTTGCTTTTCGACATATGCCCAACTGAAAACGCTTTAGCAACTCATGTGCACATGACAACCATCTAAATAGACTACATGTTCGCAGAAAACACAATACTGATTATAGAGGGAAAAATAACGGCTCTTTTTAAAAGCACGTTTAGTAGTGAAGTACTTTTAGGATTGTTTGGAATATTTTACCAGCAGACACCCTTTCACTGCTGAGTGTCTTAGTATTGTAAGATGTGTGATTTGAATTTTGGTTTAAAGGTGCCTTTGGTTTGAACACCCCTACCCCTACGAGGCAGAAATACAAAGAAATAGAAGGAAATTGAGCCTATTTGGAACCAGACTTTAGTATGTTCCCATGGGGGGATTCACGGTGCGAATGACACTGCGTCAGCTTGTTTATTTATCTTTAGTATTTTCTTCAACTTTAACTTTTAGGACCATGTATGAGGTTGTGGCAAGCTAAATACACAACAGGACGACGTCTCGGAAAAATAGTAAGGATTATATAGGGAAAAACAACAGTGTCAGTTAATGTCCGTTTTGAAGGTGTTAGTGGTTGGGGATTTTGAAAAGCATCAGACATCAGGCAGATACAATCCTTTCTGCGTGTTCTGGTGCAGAAAGAGTTTTCAGTTTATACATTGGGGTGACCAGTAGATACCGTTTTACAACCATAGCCCCAAACGACATTTACAGAGCCCAAAGAAGGATTAGGGTCAATTTCAAAGCCACTTTTCCATATGAAGCGCCAACTTTATATGAAAATGTGTTTAATAAACATCAAAGGACTGAGGTTGAACTTTCTGATAAGGGACATTTTAAACCTAGTCATTGTCACTTCAACGTTGTTCTCTAATATGCTTGGACTATTAGGGCTTTGGTTATATAAAGAAATACCTCACCTTACTCAATAACTTATACTAGTTTAGGCCTGTTGACAACGTCACAATTTTTCCATCATCGCACTCTTATCTGCTCTGGGCTGTTCTTGCTGCCTTGGTCCATCTGTTGCCCTCACTCAGCTGCAGCTCAGTGTTTCTTGGCTTTCCCCACTTTCTTTTCCCCTGTGTATTCCATACTCGTATGCTGGATATCCACCGAAAACATAGTAAATACTGAAATGAGAATAAATAAAACAGAAAACCAATACGAGAACAAGTAGCCCAGTTCATTGCAGAGATGCCATGCCCGCTGATCGAATGCCAACTGACCGAATGCCTACTGATCGAAAAACTATCTTTGCAGGGAAAATGTATAACTGTGTGTGTGTGTGTACGTCACTGCGTGCGTGCGTGTGTCAATTTTTGTTTAAATGGTTATTATTATTTTTATTTGCGATTATTGGTGGTGTAACGTTGATATCACACACACACACACACTGGTATGTAACCGGCAAGTGCATAACTGGCTACTAATTCGTTTTTATGTTTTTCTGTCATTTCGGTGTCTTGTGCAATTTTGGCCGATCGCTTTATGTTTTTTGTGTAATGTCATTATCTGTTCTAAGACGGTCAACTTTTGAGATGCACATGTCCAGCCACCTGTTGAACCTAAACGCGCCTAGACGTCTCTGTCCATTCACTTCAGGCGAGTTTTTTTTTTATCCTTTGAACTTAGCCGCCTTTCCCACTGAGGAACGGTTAGCGCTGATCACAGAACTTATAATATAAGTTCTGTGGCGCTGATAGCGCTGGCTTGCAGGTGGTCGTTACTGCGCAACTTTTATGACCGAACCGGGGGAAGCTCTCCCCGGGCCGTAGGATGTTCTTGTGTTGTTAAGTTCAGTGTTTGAAGCTCTCAGATCAATCCGCTCATTAAGAGGGTGTTGGAATGTCGCTTTCCTCTTTCAGGTTGCGTGTTCAGACGGGTGTGTTTGTAAGATTGTGATTTGTAGACTTACCTTAACCAATGTTAGCTAACTTTTGATAAGTTGGTGGCTTTGACCCCAACCCGGCATTTCTATGTTCCTCATAGCATCAGTTTAAGAATTTTGGGAACACCTAATTCGGCTTACTCTTGGCAGGCAGAGACTTCAGTTAGTAAGGAATGCCTGGCCGGCACCTTAATATCAGGTACCCGGCCCATAATGCAACTGAAGTTTCAAACATTTTCTTATCAAAAAGACTTAATGCCTGCATTTTTTCTTTGAACTTATGTGACAGGGAGACTACCGTGGCCCTTCACAGCAGACTCTGCAGAGTTGTTCGCCTTAGAAGTTGCGAGCTATTAGCTCGCCAAGGCAACACCTGTGGATTGTAGAGTTCTGTTTGTGATGGGGTCTGGCGGCTTTTGTCTCTCTGTATTACACGTGGACATGCATTATAGTGTTCATCTGTTTTGATGGGGCTTCCCGAGAGCCAGCCAAAAGGATTAACCGCCTAAGGGCAGAAGCTGGGAACTACCAATATCTAGAGCTTAAATGCACCTGTGGCAATCCGACCTCAGCATTGCTCATTTGACTTTGGAGTGTGATTTGAACTCATGCCACTTTCAACCCCTGACTCAGTTTATAAACTCGAATAGAAATATCCTGTCAAATACCCCAAATGAAAAATTAAGCTATCTTTTAAGTTTTAATAAAGACCTTGGGTGGCAAGGTCCCAAACTTATCGCTGGACTTGTGCACAGGCACCCACTTGGTCCCTGGATATGAAGAGACATTGCTGCGGCCAGTGACCTAAATATAGGTCTATGCTGCGGCTGACGCCATTGCTTCTCATATAGCTACTTTATATTTTTATCAGAACCTTTAAGAATACCATTTTTTATCCAAGTATCTCTTATTACCATTTTTAATTAGATGAGCGAGAGTGTGCGGGGGGTGGGAGGGTGGTGAACCACTGTACATAAAGGGAAAGTTTATGTGCGCGCCTGTGTGTGTTTTTAATCTAAGACAAATGTCGCGAATGTTTTTACAGAGTGACGTTAAATAAACGATGTTATCATCATCTCTCTGTATGTTCATGGATTCCTTTGCGAATGCATAACAGTTTTTATAGGGCTTAGAAATAAGCTCTAAAATTCTCAATCCTGTTTGATTGGACTTCGCCTCCAAAGGTGATTGTTGTGTTTCGGCACTCGGTTACACTTGCATAAAAAATCTTTAAACAATTTCAGTGGAAGACTAAACGCACATGTTCTACCTAATTGTGTAGGGGGTCGGGTATGTAGTAGGAGCATCTTAATTAGTTTAATAATAACACATTAAGGGGTATTCATATTATTACTTTGGTTATAAATAAATAAATACCTTACTTAGTAGTAGTAGTAGTAGTAGTATGTAGGGGCGGCTATATTTGTTAGCCGAAGGCCGCGAGGCCTTATTGGTGCCCCTTCTTTGTCAGATACTTTGCATGCCTAAATCCCTATTCTTTCAATGCTTTCAATCAAAGTCGTAAAAAAGGTTAAGAAATTTTGGAGAATTGTCCAAGAAGTTTTTGAAGGCGTCTACTGTGGGTGCGAATTTTATATTAGCGGGTAGTGCATTCCAATTGTTAGCAACTCTATGAGAAAACGAAAACTTGCGCTTGTTAGTCTTACAGTGTTGAACAAAGATTTTTACTTAAATATTACTTACTTAATTACTTACAAGTTTAGGCCTGTTGACAATGTCACAGTTTTTCCATCGCACTCTGCTCTGGGCTGTTCTTTGCGTCTCTGTTGCCACCACCCCCCTCTGTGTCACGCCTCTGCAGCTGTTCAGTGAGAGCCTGGATGTTGGTGTGTCCAATCCAGACCCACTTTCTCCTCAGATTCTGGCTGTCAACAGCTAGGCTCCTGGCCCGTCCTTTGCTACAGCTTTCATTGCAGATTTTGTCTGTCCACCTGATCTTTAAAGATGTAAATCACACAGGTGTTGATAAAAGTCTGACTCTTCTGCTGGACGTGTCACCTTGACCTTTGTTCATCCTCCATGACCTATTCTATACCTTATTTTTGATGGAACAAAATTTTAGACATTTGGTGTAACTTTTTCAATGTGATTATTTGTCTGTTTGTCTTTCATGCTTAAAAATGTACTTTCAAAAGCGGGTACTAAATTTTTTCTTCAAGTACTCTTGCAGTGCATGTTTTCCACCTTCCTTAAAACAAAGAGGACGTATATAACACAATATGCCAGATAAGAAGCAAAGCAAAGAGAGACATAATTCTAACCGGTATTTGTTCATTTATTCCCCCGGAAACAGAGTATGACTGTCTAAGTGGTGGTGGGGATGGTCATATACATAAAAACCCATTTGTGCAATTGTGCGAACAAAAAGAAAAGAAGAGTTTTATGTGTGAGTTGCGGCCAATGAATGCAGGAGAAAAAGAAGTTCATTTATTTCTTGTTAATTTTCAGGAAATGGGTAAGGGTCTGTGTGTGTGGATGACAAATATAACATTCAGGTTGTTCATTTCAAGCAAACAATTGAGGATCAGTCACCTTATTCATGAAACAACCAACAGACAAGCTTACAGAATATGTAGGTTCTTTTTGTTTAACATTGATTTATTCAAGCTTTCTTCACATCGTTGTGTAGTTCAATAGCATCGCATAAACAAAGGAACATCATGAAGTATGAATCAAAAATCAAGTGAATACACAGCAGATAAATACTGTATTCTGGACTAGTACTTAAGGTATATCGCATACCGTATATATATATGCAAGACTTAGCCCATAACATTACAACCGCACACAATCAATTTCTCCTTTTTTTTCTACAGCAGAATTACAGAACAGTAGTTTAAATCATAAATGCAAATATGGAATTAAATTCATGATTAAAAACTTATAACAATCATTCAATTTTGTAAAATACATGTACTCAAGTCACCCTTTAAACTCAGCAGACCTAGACCACATCAGCTGTTCTGTTCCTATCCATACAACACTTTCATGCTAAAAGAAACATATTTCCTCAATGTCTTTTCGCATACACACACATGCATAACCACTCACTCTTCGGGAATTCATTTTTCTACATCTGACATCCAGAAATAAACAAAAACAGCAATAAAGTCTTCTGGAAAGTACCCCTCTTGAGGCCCAATTTTCATATTCAGTTATATTATTCTTTTGGGCATAAACTAACAGACTTTTCTTTAGACTGGATTACTTCTAGTGGCCCTAGGCTTTTTGCTCTATTCCAGAAACAAATAAGGGTAAGGATAAGATTTCATAAAGTCCTGTGAGGGTACCCTCATGGAAATTGAGGCTGCTGCCAAACAGTATACGGCACTACCCATTTTTTTCCCTGCATGCGTGTATTCATGTTTACAAGCCCTGAGACTTTCACTGTGAACTTGGGTTCTTTATCCTTCGCATGCGTGCACACGGGGGTGTTCGGCCACCGAAGAGAGTCTGCACAAAGTTGACTCTGGGAAATAACAGGCGCAGTGGCGTGGTGGTAAGACGTCGGCCTCCTAATCGGGAGGTCGTGAGTTCGAATCCCGGTCGCTGCCGCCTGGTGGGTTAAGAATGGAGATTTTTCCGATCTCCCAGGTCAACTTATGTGCAGACCTGCTAGTGACTTAACCCCCTTCGTGTCTACACGCAAGCACAAGACCAAGTGCGCACAGAAAAGATCTTTCTTTATTTGGTGTTTTACGTCATTTTCAACCACGAAGGTTATATCGCGACGGGGGAAGGGGGGAGATGGGATAGAGCCACTTGTCAATTGTTTCTTGTTCACAAAAGCACTAATCAAAAATTTGCTCCAGGGGCTTGCAACGTAGTACAATATATTACCTTACTGGGAGAATGCAAGTTTCCATTACAAAGGACTTAACATTTCTAACATACTGCTTGACTAAAATCTTTACAAAAATTGACTATATTCTATACAAGAAACACTTAACAAGGGTAAAAGGAGAAACAGAATCCGTTAGTCGCCTCTTACGACATGCTGGGGAGCATCGGGTAAATTCTTTCTCGTCCCAACCAATATGGGACTCCCACTAACCCGCGGGGGGTACGGAAAAGATCCTGTAATCCATGTCAGAGTTCGGTTGGTTATAGGAACACGAAAATACCCAGCATGCCTCCCCCGAAATCGGCGTATGCAGCCTGAATGGCGGGGTAAAAACGGTCATGCACGTAAAAATCCACTCGTGCTAAAAACATGAGTGAACGTGGAAGTCTAAGCCCATGAACAAAGAAGAAGAAGGAGAAGAAGACTCTGGGAAATAAATCCCTCGCCAAACATGGGGATCGAACCTATGCCGATAACTGGTTTTGAAGCCAGCGCCGCTACCAACAGAGCTATTTCCCCGCCACATGAGATTGACATATATGTAGTGAGTTTTTTCTCTCTTAAATTTGGGTATAATTTGAAGTTTCTTTTATAAAACTTGAAAGATGAAGGTAATTTTTGGTTCGGGGTAGTGTGAAGATCTGTTCATTAAAATTGTTTCTGCTGGGATCTGATAGGGATATCTATAGCTGCTTTGTAACATTGCAGTTTGAATAACATGTGGGGTGAATTCAGCAGCAGGATTATGAGCATGACTGGGGTGTCTGACTTCCTCATCATTTTGAGCTTTACCTGTTTTTGCAGTTTGAAATCAACTACAGCATTACAGAACCATGCAGACCTCTCACTGATTCCCAGAATTAAGTCCACAACCAAAACAAGACTGAATTCGACCAAAAGATCAAATAATTATCCAACATAAAATACAGAAGTAATAACTCCCATTTTGATCAAAAGTTAAGGGGAAAATATTCATACCAAAAAGAAAATAAATGGTGCATGCTTTAACTGATGAAAATAACACACAACCACACTAGCAAGAACATTATACTACTCTGATTAAATAAAACATAAATTAAGTTTGTAAAGTGTAACATTCTTTACTTTCTTTATTTGGTGTTTAACGTCGTTTTCAACCATTCAAGGTTATATCGCGACGTGGAAAGGGGGGAGATGGGATAGGGGAAAGGGGGGAGATGGGATAGAGCCACTTGTTAATTGTTTCTTGTTCACAAAAGCACTAATAAAAAAATTGCTCCAGGGGCTTGCAACGTAGTACAATATATTACCTTACTGGGAGAATGCAAGTTTCCAGTACAAAGGACTTAACATTTCTTACATACTGCTTGACTAAAATCTTTACAAACATTGACTATATTCTATACAAGAAACACTTAACAAGGGTAAAAGGAGAAACAGAACCGTTAGTCGCCTCTTACGACATGCTGGGTAGCATCGGGTAAATTCTTTCTCGTCCCAACCAATATGGGACTCCCCCTAACCCGCGGGGGGTAATGAGCGAAGTGGTAAGAGACAGCGGTATACTGCAAGACATAAGCTCTTCTTCATTCAGGCCTGTGTTTCCTAATACATGTCCTGCAAATCACTTGCACTCAAACAACTCACAATAACACCCCAAAAAATCTAAAAAACAAAGCAAGCGAAAACCAAACAAAAACAAAAAACAAGCAAAAAGCACACAACCTTTGTTCATTATAGCACAGTAAGTAACTGATAGGTCTCTTAACATACAAATGCGACGTAAGGTGAGTTTACTCCTATGTTTAGCTAAGGGATCTAAACAAAACATCAATTTAATGCACCTGCTTTGACTGAAATGTTTCCAAGTCCAGATGTGCTAACCGGAAATCAATGATGAAATCATCAAGGTGAAAGGTTCAGACAAAAATACTCAATGAAAACTAAATCAAAATACTAGCATGAAAGGTACGTTTCATGAAAAATCGTTAATGGTTTAAAAGTAATGGTAGCTTGAAGTAAAACAGCTTACCATGCATATAATGAGGATTATAAAGTGGTCCTTCATGGAAAAAAAACCATGTCTAAAATCTGTAACATTTTCTCAAACACACTCGCACATTCCCAGTTTTACTTCATCCAGAGAATTTTGCACGCTACACTCTTAACAAGAGCACCTGAAACATCTAAACGCATTATTTGAACACAAATATTTGCTCATGATCACCTTATTATTGCACTCTATAATATTGAATACATCATTGATGAAATAATAAGAAACAAAAGATCATTGAAAGAAAGATTATATGTATTCACATATACAGGGTATTGCTAAGAACAGGGGCGGATCAGTTGCTTTGTAAGGGGGGGTGCACTTTGAAGCGAAAGTGAATGTGATGGGCGCGAAGCGCCCGAATTTGCTAGGGGAGTCCAGGGGCATGCCCCATCGGAAAATTGTTTGGCCCAAAGAAGCAAAATGGTGCCATCTGGTGCCATTTGAACTTAGAAATGGTCATAGAATCAGCTCTCCAAATTTTTTTTAAATTTTTTTGCTGGAGGGGGGGTGCACCTGCACCCTGTGCACCCCCCCTCGTCCGCCCCGCAAATTTCCTGAAATTGCCACAAAAATGTTCTAAATTTTCCAAAGTTTAAGGCAATATTTGAAGTCGCCTTTCCCCTGCTGTGAACAAAGTTAGGCGGATCTGGTGAAATGATGGCAAAGTTTTTGACACTTTTTAAAGTGTCGGCATTTGTATTGACGACCAGCGCTAAATGGTCTGATGTGACACTGTGGATGTGTTTTAATTATCAGGTGCCTCTGATAAACCAAAATGTAAACCTCACAGACATCCCAACCTGACTCATCCAAATCAGCATGACGTCAGAGAGAAGTGCACGCAGCTGCTAAAAGCCTCGACTTAAAAAAATATCTGAGAGGTCACTGAAGGAGAGAGCGCCAAGGCGATGATGTAACATCTGATCTATATATTAGCGAGAAACAAAATGCCCACATAATTCAAACTGTATTCTAAATTAGTGGGAAAAACTCTCAGCAAAAAAGATAGTACTGTAGCGAAAAAAAATCTACAAATAAAAAGTTGAAATAAAAATTAAACAGATTTTGGCTTTTTGGCGTAATTTGCAAGGCAGCATAAGCATAACATTTCAAGTTTTCATGTACATATGACATAACAAATCCAGCAATATTTCAAGATACTCTATACACTACTGTGAAAGAAGTTATCAGCTATAAAAATTCAGGCTTTTCACAGCTAACACCAATGTGACAGAATAAACAGATTCTGAAAATAACTCTGTCGGTTTTGTATGGGTTGTGAAAGAGTGAATACCCTTGCTTTTAGTGAGGCAAACTTTCTACACATGCTCCTTGTCCACGTGTTTCAGACACACCCCTCACTAGTGACTGGCCGATAAAGTCACATGGGAAAGTTTGACTCACTAAAAGCAAGAGTGTTCACTCTTTTAAAACCCATACAAACGTGACTAAAGTTATTTCTGAACATCGTCTATTGAACAACCTTTAGTTTGTGACAGTACGTAAAAAGCTAGGTACTCCCGAGGCAGTTTAAAACATAAGAACCAAATCTGAAAATAGATAAAGAACCCAACAAATAGAGTATTAAAGCTGGCGTTAAATGCTTCTATTTATCAATCTGTCAGTGGTTTCACCTGACACTCCACAGCATGTGATCCATATGTATGTTGCCGTCAGATACAATGCACAAATTATGGTTTGGCTAACAAACACACTCAAAAATCACACCATGGTATAAATTGTCAGAGTATTCGCCTATGTTAGTTCCATTTTACTTGCTTTTTTATGTGTATGTGTGTGTTTGTGTGTGTGCTAATGCGTGTTCCCATGATTATCGAGACATGATTTGCAAGACTTGATTCCCGAGTGAGACTTTTCACACATTCTCTAAAACTGTATCAATACCGGTATATAATATATGCATGCACTTTCCTAGCATTGACCAATTAATTTACAAAAGGATTATTCTATAAGGATTTACAATATATTGATCTCTTTAAATAAGTTAATATCAATGTTACTCGGTTATGCCATTTCAAACTTGTTTTTATTAATTTAAAACAATCTTTCTCCACACAGTTTTTCATCAGAGAATCATCAATATATTTGTTGAGACTCGCCATGATGATTGATGCCTGGTAAACAATATCAGATCGTGTTTTCATCAATACGTAAATATACAGATCAGTAAGTTACTCACATCACAAACTTCTCTTTCTTTCATTTGTTTTATCAAAATAAATAATTTAAAGGATACACATGACTAATAAATGCAAACATTCAAAAAAGCTCATCAAGCACATAATCAGAGCAACTCCTCACAGCGTCACAAAACCATTCTCCCACATGAAGCACATGTATACACAAGAAATAGACAATGAGACGTGTACAGAAAAAAGGACATTACAAGGAGTCAAAAAAGGGAATAAAATAGCATACAGACCAGTTGATGCCTATGATATGACAATGCGCAGGAATAGTATCAAGCATGTAGTTTAAAAATACCGTACCTGTGTACACGATCATTTTCACCATCACAGATCTGTCCAGGCTTTCACTTCTTCTTCTTCTTCTTCTGCGTTCGTGGGCTGAAACTCCCACGTACACTCGTGTTATTGCACGAGTGGGATTTTACGTGTATGACCGGTTTTACCCCGCCATTTAGGCAGCAATACGCCGCTTTCGGAGGAAGCATGCTGGGTATTTTCGTGTTTCTATAACACACCGAACTCTGACATGGATTACAGGATCTTTTCCGTGCGCACTTGGTCTTGTGCTTGCATGTACACACGAAGGGGGATAAGCCACTAGCAGGTCTGCACATAAGTTGACCTGGAAGATCGGAAAAAATCTCCACACTTAACCCACCAGGCGGCCGCGGCCGGGATTCGAACCCTCGACCTTCCGATTAAGAGGCCGACGTCTTACCACCCCGCCACAGCGCCCGTCAACTCTTTCACATCAATATGAGCACACCTGCCAACCCTTGTGAAGCCTCAAGTGTAACAATTAAGAATTTGTTTTGAATTTTCAGCATAGCAAATAGTGTTTAAGTGTTGTTTTGTCTTTCAGCATAGCAAATAGTGTTTAAGTGTTGTTTTGTCTTTCAGCATAGCAAATAGTGTTTTAAGTGTTGTATTGTCTAACATTTATTTGCACATCGACATTCATGCTTTTTCGTGGAGAAATATATAAAAAAAATTTTAAAGTTTATCCAGAAACTAGGAACATAATTCCTAATAGAGAGTGCCTGCACTGCCACTTTTCAGTGTGGAAAATGTTTAATGACCCATATTCTGACCGCTACATGGCGTGAGATTTACTGAGATTAAGAAATGAATACCAGCGCTCACAAGAAAGAGCGAACTGTAGCATGCTTGTGACTATTTATTTGAGTGTAGCAGTTTTAAGCTTGGCGTAACAGCGTAGCAAAAGGTCTTAAAGCGAAGCGGCGTAGGGCTGCCTAAATGGCGGGGTAAAAACAGTCATCGAAAGCGTAGCAGTTGGCAGCCCTGAAAGAGCAGCCTTTCCCCTGGACACACACCTTCTTCTTCTTCATGGGCTGATAATCCCAGGTACAATCGTCTTTTATGCACAAGTGGGTTTTTACGTGTATGACCGTTTTTACCCTGCCATTTTGGCAGCCATACGCCGATTTCGGCGGATGCATGTTTTGTCTTTTTTTGCTTCTATGACCCACAGAACGCTGACATAGATTACAGGATCTTTTTCGTGCAGACTTTGCCTGTGCTTGCGTGTACACACGAAGGGGAATAAGCCACTGACAGGTCTGCACATAAGTTGACCCGGTAGATCGGACAAATCTGCACCCTTAACCCACTATGGATTCGAACACGCAACCTTCCACATGGGAGTCCGGCGTTTTCTCCACTAGGCTATTGTGCCCATCATCAAGGAAGCTCTCTTATCTTGTACAAAGTCCTGAACAGATCTTTTGTGGTGAATATGATCTCTTACTCTGGAAGGAATGTGCCTTTTAAAAAAAGCCAACAGTGCAGACTGGCATATTTACAGAAATTACCTTTCATCAGCAGTTTTGTATGTAACAATGTCAATGGTGTGTGACAGTTTACACAGCAGTCACCATCAATCTGAAACTCTCACAACACTTTGGACAGATTTCAATCCTATGGCTGCATGAACATATATCACAAAGCAATACTATCATCAATGGAGAGAAAAAAAATTGACTATCTCTCCCAAAATGAGCCTCTAGCTGACAGCAGATACAGAGTTCTTGGCAAGTGAAGCTCCACACTGAAGGTATTCATGCATAACAACACTCCTCTCTCATTAACACCTGAACACACGCTTATCATCCAAACATAAGACTATTTACAGTAAAGCACACATACTTCTGCTGCAAACAGACAGACTAATGAGCGCTTCTGGAGCGATGACGCGAGACAACTCCTGTTATCTTGCCGCGAGGTTCCGCCTGTTACCATTGTCTTATTACTGTATAAAATGCGCGACTTACACACGAACTGTTACCAAAGCGACATGCTATTTTGGACCAATGCACGTTTTTTTCCTTTCTTGTGTGATCTTGCCGCGAGGTGGCGCCAGTTACCAGCCGAAAGAAAGAAGGGGCATAACCTCACCAAAACCGCCCATTGTGACACAGAAGTAAGAACTATCCACATTGGTACCTGCGATGTCAGGCCCCTCTGATGTGAGGTCACCTCCCCAGGAAAGGACACTTTCCGTTTTCCCAGTGTCTTCTATCTCGGTCACATTATACCTGTCATGACAGGCCACCTGCAATGTAGGGACACTGTTGGCTGGTCCCAAGGGTGTCCTTTCATGGCAGGTACCACTGTACTCTCAGATCAATTTTTCCCATATGAAGCAAGAAGAGAAGTGGCCGGTGCTAGCTCTTGACTGGCCGAGTGGTGTTGACGCTGATGGGCTGTAGGTCAGCTGGCTTGAATGACCTGAAACAAGGACCAGAGGAAATGTCAGCGCTAACAGCTATTCTGAGTTATCCAAAAAAAGAAGCAAACCTAATAAAGTTTATCACGTTCATGACAAAAATGAAACAAAATGTGCAATAAAAGCTTTTAAACAATGGTGTGAGAGAATGTGTGTGATTGGATGGGTCTTGGTCAGTAGCAGACACAATTTTGCCACACTAGCATTGCGCTTTTTAGTGCGGAGTACAAAGTGCTTAAATCAGATATGTCAATTTTTTGGGGTACAGGACTGCGCATGCCCTGCCATCCAATATATGCCAAAAAAATATTGTTCAAGGGATTTCATCAATGTTCATGGTTTTATGTATAGTTTCTAGGCTAGCCAATACTTTCAATTTCAGACAATGAAAATATTGATCTGAGAGAGAGAGAGAGAGAGAGAGAGAGAGAGAGAGAGAGAGAGAGAGAGAGAGAGAGAGAGAGAGAGGAAGTCAGAACGTTTAATCGCCAAAAACATGATAGTTCATTGCGATGGGGAGGTTGGGGGAAAAGGAAACAATTTCGATGGCAAGAAAAGCGTTATAATGTACACAGAGAGAGAGAGAGAGAGAGAGAGAGAGAGAGAGAGAGAGAGAGAGAGAGAGAGAGAGAGAGAGAGAGAGAGAGAGAGAGAGAGAGTGGTTGTGCGTCTGTCTTTATAAGAGAAAGAAGGACAGAAAGGGAGAAAAAAAAGGCAAAGAAATAAGGAGTAAGAGGCAGTGCTTACGAGTACGCTGAAGCCGGCGAGCCAATTAGTAAGAGATGGCTTCCCTTTAAGTACAGCCTCCACATGCTCTGGAAAAAATAGAACAAACCAATTTTGACCAATGTACAGATATGACAAGTGATGATGATTCAGTTGAACCTGTCTGTAGCAACTACCCACGGGACCAAGCAAAACGGGTCCTCACAGACAGGTGCTCATTAAGAAAAGGTGAGAAAAAAAGTCAGTTTCTTTGGGGTGATGTAAATGGGCAGGTGGTCATTATTAAGAGGTTGTCGCTAGGGCACATTCCACTGCAAGAACAGATTCATACTTATGATCCTACCTCCTACTGATGAATGATAAAACCCATTCCTTATTATCCATTTGATGGTGTCTGATATCTGAATCTGTAAAAAAAAAAATTTAAAAATGTCTCTCCTGCCTCTCATTAAAAACCTGATATGTTAAAAACTAGCAAATACCAGACCTTATTGTTTTGCAAAGACATAAAACAGCTTTTAGTCTGAGTTTGTAGATCTAAATGTATACACCCACACATACACATCCACTGTGAGAATTCATGAATGCTCATACACACACACACACACACACACACACACACACACACACACACACACACACACACACCAGACAACCAGACTTACTTTATGAAAACCTCGGACATCAAGGTCCCAAATATGATAACACTGTCAAAATGAGACACATGAAAAAAATTAAGGCGCATATTTATGAAATGAAAAAATCATTTAACATACAAATGTATAATCACTGCAAAATCATGTGCAACTTAGTCTTTTATCATCAATTCCATCTATAAATAAGTTTCAACAAAAGTGCAAATCTCCGGAATTTTTGGTGACATGACACAGAAAGAATCACCTAGGACAGATCATTGGAGGACAGACAGGCAGACAAGACAGACAGTGAGCGAGAGGGAAAGAGTGCGAACAAGAGAAAGAGAGAGACAGACAAAGAAACAGAGAGAGAAAAAGAGAGCCAGACACACTCACACTTGGACATTACCAGCTTCTTCAAACTGACCTGCATCAATATAGACGAAATAAAACTTACATTTCTGCATCATTTTGCATAATACACACATGACAGCTTACATTTTTGCTGACAGGTTCCAAGACATCTTGTTAATTACCTTAGCTATATGCTTCCACACTTTAAAGTCACTGGCACTGTCCATCTTCATGAACATCAAATACACCTGTTCCTGCAAAACAACACACAAAACATACTGTAAGAAAACAACAGAGAACAGCTCAAGGCAAACTCCTCATGAAATTCACCGTCTCAGATCTGACCAGGCTTTGACATGGGATTCTTCTTCTTCTTCTGCGTTCGATGACGGCCATATTATCGTGGAAGCGTAGACAGCCGATTTTCTCCCCACGCCAAGTTGGCTGCTGTCTTCCGTCTTCGGTGGTTGAGGTTCTTACTCAGGGTTGCCTCCTCCCCAAGAGTAGCTGCCTTGCTGGGCTGTCGAGTCCACTCTACCCGGGTTTGTTGTCGAAGTTTTCCTTCTCGTAGCCTTTGCCTTTCCCAAGGCGCACACAAGGCAGTGCGGGTTTTGAAATCGGAGTTGTCCTTCTCCTAGATGAGCGACAATCCAAGGTTGACGAGCCCCATCTGCCCGAAGCAGCTGGTTTTAAGGCGCCAGGGACCCGCCTGCATCCCTTCTCCTGTTAGTCGAAGACAGGGCCCGCCACGTGAAGGCCAGGAGCTGGATTTGACTGTCAGAGGTGTTTGGAGACACGAAGCCATATGGAGCATTTCTTGGGAAGTAGGCGCTTATCTCTACTTCCACCCCGGCATAACAGTCCTTGGGCCCCTGACATGGGATAAGATCCACACACTTGGTCACATACCAAAAATGAACAGCCTGTATGCTCTATGCACAGTGGGATACATTTTTTTTATGATCTTGCTTGAAGCATACAAATACCTGAGAGTGGTTTTAAAAGAAGCATGTTTTATTCCATTCCTACACAAGGACCATGATACAAGGGAAAGCACTCTTACACAGAATAGTTACTCATCCAGAGCAGTCACTCAAAACAATGTCAATACACTGCAGGTACTACTGTACCACCCCAAACTCTCATATTCCAGCCATACATCAAATGTGCTGTACCTTATTTATTTATTTATTAAGGAGATTTCTATAGCGCATAACTAAAAGCACTATGCGCTTTAAAAGCACTATACCTTATCACTCGTTTCATCCTTGGGAGGAATAAAGTTGTCGTCACAGGGGTCAAGACTGTGGTCAACCAGCTTGGCCGACTTGATGAGTCCCTTGACCACTTCTTCATACGGCTCCTTCTTCATTCTTTGGGGTACAAAATGTTCACACATCAACATGCTGTCAAACCAGAATACAGAAAATTGTACAAAATACTTAATTGCCCGTAGTACCAGAAATGTGCCTTAATGTTGTGGTAAAAAAAAGTGAAAAGACTAAGCCACTCATTCACACTAAAAGTATAAACAAATTAGCCAAATTTAGTTGTTGCATGCTGCACTGCCAAACAAAATTCAATGACAAAAATCTAAAGGAGGGAAAAATCAAGATACTTTAGCCAAAGGGTAACAATCTCCATATAAAAGAAAAACTACTCACTAAATGAAATCAGGTGTCTATTGAATGGCTTTCAAAAATATATCTGTAAGGTGAATATAGACCAATGAAAACAAAGATAGGAAGAGAAAGAGGTGGGATAGAGCGGGGTGTGGGGTGGTAGGCGGGTGGTCATTTTGGGGAAGACGGGTAGCTTGGAAAGCAAGAGAGGTGACAGAGGTGCTTTCTTAGATTTTCCTTTTGGTAACATCTGTAAATTCATCTCCATTTTAAGACTCCCTCTCTTTTAAGATCTGATTATGGAGGTCTGAAAGAGGGGGGGGGGGGGGGGGAGGGGGACCACTGTAGCACCACTATCATAAAAGGCAATAGTGGTAATCAGTAAAACTAAAATGCACTCACTTGTCTACATCCTTCAGCTGAACCCCAGCCTGAGCAACAATGGAATGTTTCTTGAAGTAGAGGTCCTGAAAGTAGGGGTTCATGTTGAGGCCCTTGGAGCCGAAGTGGAACGTGCGACTGATGTCGGGGATGATGCACTCGCGCTCTTTACGCACGTAGCTTGTCCTCATCCACATGTCCCAGTCCCATTGCTGCACAACACACACATGAACATAAGACTGTTTAATGAAAATAAAATACACACAAAGCATGGAGTAATGTGCTTGAGTGCTCTTAAAATTGATATATTAACAATGCACACAGGCATGCACGCACACACGCACGCACACACACACACTTTCTTCACATATTACATTCAAGAATTCACTTGTAGATAAAGATAAGACAACAAATTCTAAATTAAACAAGATCACCTGCAACATCAAAACAAGGAGTTACAGTTTGAATACTATCACAACAAACCTTTTCAGGGCTAGGCCACTGCTGTTCTAACTCTTCCTTGTAGAGCGACCTCTTCAGCATCCAGCCCAGGCCTGGCATGGTCTCCACCCGGTACAGCAAGCTAGGGTCCTTGCATGAGTGTTCATATCCCTGGAAAGACAACAAACACTTTACCGACATTCACTGCAAGCCTGGCATTGTCTCCACGCGGTACAGCAAGCTAGGGTCCTTGCACGAGTGTTCATAACCCTGGAAAGACAACATACACTTTACTGACT
Organism: Littorina saxatilis; assembly: GCF_037325665.1. Lineage (NCBI taxonomy): Eukaryota > Metazoa > Mollusca > Gastropoda > Littorinimorpha > Littorinidae > Littorina > Littorina saxatilis. Next base: position 49,952,572 of record NC_090249.1, read on the forward strand.
GCAAGCCTGGCATGGTCTCTGCTTTGTACAGCAAGCTTGGGTCCTTGCACGAGTGTTCATAACCCTGCACACAAGGCGCACGCAGACACTAGATCCAACAACAGTGACTTCATTATCTGTGTCATGCCTGGCACAGTCTCCAGCATATCAAAGATCTTGTGAAGGTTTCTTTTTGTCTATAATGAAATATTCCATCAACTTAACCTTTCTTGCTTTATTTTTATTCTTCGTTTTAAAACCTCAGCTTTTGACCTAGATTTGTACTCACTAACATCCGTTTGTTACTGAAGTTGAGACTAAAAGTGTCAAACAATGGATACGGAGGGCAGAAGGAGATTGGAGAGTGGGGGTGAAGGGGAGTAAAATAAACATGACTGACTGTTCAATTTTTTGTTTTACAAACCTGATCATTCCATGCTGATATACAGTACAGGCTGGGATCCTCTTCAAGCAGCTCTCTTGTTTGGCTGAAGTAACTGCACACGGAAGAATCACATTATAAACACATTCAATTACTTATTTGAGCATTAACTATTTTAATGATGCAAAGTTCCATCTTGTTCTGTTTGTTTGATTTGTTGTTTGTATTTGTTTCATTTTGTTTTTTAATGTGTAAAAGATTCCATGTCTTGTGAAACTGTCTGAAAATAACAAGACAGGTACAAGTTAACCACAGAGGGAATACATGTATATTTTTCCCCATGTTGCTTTTGTTTTCAAAAAGTTGATACAGACAAACTGTGATATGTACTGAGTGAAACTTACTTGAAAAAATCTGGAGAAACATCCAAGTCCTCTTCAATGACTATTGCAAACTGCGCTTCCTGTAACAAATACGAACATGAGTCTTTCCTGTGCAAAATGTATCACCAGCATAACATTTTTGTGTGTGTTAATCTGACATCACTAAATAGACAGATCTTGATGATAGCATATGAAAGGAATGAATGCCCAAATGCCTCCAACCCCCCCCCCCCCCCCCCCCATATCTTCTTATCTTTCCCTTTGTACCCACAGGCATTTCTTATACATCTCCCCGCTTTTCCTGACTTCACCATCCCCATTCCCCTCCCCCCATCCCATGTTGTGCCCACTGCACTTCTCTTTCACATGTTCTTGTACATTGATGGGCATTGTGTTCATTCATGCAAAAATCCTACCCAAAAGAGATAAGAAGAACCAGATGAATGCACACACACAAACACACACACAAACACACACATGTAGTCTGACAAAGAAACAGTGGCATTCATGCACACACACACACCCCCCCCCCCCCCCCCCCCCGCACACATACACACACAGATTACTCACTGGATAAAGGTTGAAGGTGGCAGTGAGACTAGCTTTGTAATGCTGCGAGATTCTTGCATTCTTTACACCCAGCGGAGTGTGCTGGATTCCTCGCAGACCAAACAGCTTGGTCACAGCCAATGGCTCCTGATAAAGCCGTACAAAAACATTGAAGAAACAACAACAAAGCCAATGGCTCCTAATAAGCCGTACAAAACATTGAGAGAAACAAATTGCACAGCAGTCTGTTGCTTTTTCACTCAAATGCAATCTTGTTGATAACCTTATCGCACAAGCCCTGGTTTTAATGTTAAATATTCTGATCCAAACATTGCACAAAACATGAAATACAATTTCATTTCAAACAAATGAAAAATGGACAACTATCAAACAAACATTCTTTTTTTTAACTGCCTTTGTTCTCCAAGGTCTCCTTCCCTCAAAAACAAACACACAGAAACAGAAAAATGCACGAGTGCATGCACACACAGACACAGACACATACAGAAGCGCACACACACACACATACCCACCCACACATAAAGACACAGACACACATACAGAGTGTCCATGCTACACCCACCTCAAAGTACCCATCAATGAAGACGGTGACCATCTTGGGGTTTGCTCCTGGTGTTGACAGCAGTGTACGCAGCATTCTGAAAACATCCACTAGTGTTACCACCCACCTGTATTTTAGTGGAAGCCCCTTTTAACACCCTCCAATTAAAGACTTATTACCTTTTAACACCTTGCTTTTTAAGATTTCCTGTTTATAACCTCTTTAAACTTACCTCCACTTCAAGACTACCTCCTTTTCAAGACCTGATTTTCTTACCATTTTAAGATGCCTTAAAAGAGGGGTTGCACTGTATTCGTAACTGTCATATTAGATACCCCCCCTCCCTCAAAAGCAATCACCAACATCACAACCAACACACACACACAAAACAACAAAATTCTGGCAAACATTCACCCTAAGAGTCATCAGAACGTTCCCCGGCAACACACAGACTTGTGGTTGTGTTTTTACAAACTAAACAAGTCGCGTGAAGCGATATAAAAACATTTAGTCAAGCTGCCGGCATCAAAGTAAAAGAATAACACCAAAAACAGTCATCGCCGAGGCTATATGTAGATAGTCTTGACTAACCGGGCCACACCAAAAGACCGAGACGGGCCACGCTCGTCTCCGCCCGTAGCTTGCGAACGCAGTACTTACTTAACCTATTTTATGTAATTCTGAGCAAAATGTTAGAGTAAACATAACATATGTATATGTTTTTGAATTCAGGAGCAATTGAGGAATACGATGCAATCATTTTTAAATTTGTTAGTGAAAATTCGATTTTAATGACAACTTTAATGAGCAAACTAATGAACTAATTTTTAAGCTGCCAAGCTGAAATTCAATCCCATAGTCTGGGCTTCGTCGAAGATTGCTTGACCTAAATTTCAATCAATTTGATTGAAAAATGAGGGCGTGACAGTGCTGCCTCAACTTTCACAAAAAGACGGATATGACGTCATCAAATAAATTGATTGAATAAATGATAAAAACGTCTGGGGATATTATACCCACGAACTCTCATGTGAAATTTCCTGAAGATCGGTCCAGTAGTTTTCTCTGAATCGCTCCACACACACACACACACACACACACACACACACACACACACACACACACACACACACATACACACACACAAACACCATGACCCTCGTCTCGATTCCCCGTCTATGTTAAAACATTTAGTCAAAACTTGACTAAATGTAACAAAAGGATGAAAAAAAAGAGCTGAATGTTCACAGCCTTTGTCTAAACTTGACTTCAATATTGTTTTCCATAAAACTACTTCACAGTTAAACCACAAAATCCAGATTGAGCCCCAAGCTGTGTGCTTCATCGTCACACCACTTGAATCAATCTCAAAATTGTTAGTCTTCTTTCAGTAAATGATGTCACTTCCACGGGGCTATATCTGGAGTACACCAGTTAATCAAAAATTTTATTGTAAATTTTCATTTAATAAATATACCTACCCGAATCACATGTAGCATTGACACAATCGGAGATGCCAGGTTCTGAAAAGGCTAACCGTCTAAGGGAAGCAACCCCAACCACAAAAAGTGTAAACGTAGCCATGGTAATGACCATACACCCGGGGAGTTACCTCCCATCGTGCATGCCACGTCACTACTGCTACTGAACACGTGGTTCATATCATTCGACCTAAAGAATAAAATTCTCCAAATCAAAAGCGGGGTTGGCGGGAGGGAATATACCATGTGATTCGGGTAGGTATATTTATTAAATGAAAATTTACAATAAAATTTTTGATTAAATTACATATTCCTACTCCGAATCACATGTAGCAGATTACAACAACAAGGCGGTGGGAAAGAAAATCTAACTCACTCAAAAAACCTTGCCAAAAAACTGGACCGCTGCCAAAGAGTCAGGACGGTCCCAGTGGGAAAGAAAATCTAACCAACTCAAAAGCCCTTACCAGGGCTGGCCCACTGCCAAAAGGCAGTGAGGGAACCGAGGAAAGTCCTGATTGACAGCCGAGATGAATCTCAGGCAAAAAGCGTAAGAGACAACCTCAGAGATCCAGTAAGCTGTGCTCAGCACTTCTTCCAATCTCCTAGCCGTAAAAAACAGCACAGGAATAGACCCAAGCCTTGGATTAATGACCCTGGCGAGCCAAGGGAAAGACAAGCTCCCCCCCCCCTTTTTTCTTGGAAGGAAATGCTAATGTCCTGAAAAGATCCGTGCGTAAGGTTGTCCCCTCAAAGCTGAGAAGGACAAACCCTCGCGGTGACCTTAAGACAACCATGCCAAAGTCTGCAAACCTTGGAATGTAGTAAAGCCCGAAAGGCCTGTGAGAAAGAAGTCAGCTCAAAATAAGAGTGACCAATCCCCACAAAAGAGCGAGAGAGAGACATCCGAGCACTAAGTACCAGAGTCCAACTCGAAGAGAAAACTCTCAAATAGAAGGTCGCCAGTCTTCCTCTGCCAGTCTCTGCGAACGCAGAGAGAGAGATAGCACACGACAGCAGCCACTTACGACAGTGCGTAAGCCACCGGAAGTGTGGACCCCCGGTGGTCAAAGACCGCTGTGACTGGCAACCATAAACAAAATGGCTAAAAGCCAGAGTGTTCCCAAAACAGTCTGCTTGAAGATAATTGAGAGTGAATCAAAAACCGAAAGCAGAAAACGAAGACTGGTAAACGTAAACCGTGAAGCCAGCCAGCCGTAAGACTCTCGAAACAAGAGTTCTCAGGGAACCATTAGCTAAACCTCTGCCCGAAGGAGAAGAGCAGCCAAAACCTGAGAGAGGGGAGGAATGCCACAAAGAACTACTCCTCAAACGTCCATTGTCCAAGACAATGCCCCCTCAGGAAAATCTGAATGTTACCTCCGAGGCCAACTCAAGCGAACCTTAAGTTTGGACGAAACACCAGAACGTGTCTGTTCACTAGAGAAAGACAGAGTCCGACTCGGTGAAAGATAACAAGGACCAAAGTCCAAGTGTTTGTGGCCAAAAAAGGGGTAACCTGAAGCCAGAGAACCCCGCCCAAACGGAAATCGTCCTATCCAATCTCCTTAAAAGTGAGAACAAAGGAAAGAAAAGACGAAGTCCGAAGCCACAAGAAACAGGAAGGCAACAACCACCATCGCCAAAACGCGGAAAGGCTGTTGCCCGGCCAAGGCTAAAAGCCCTGACTCCCTGAGGTCGGCCGTTGTTCCATCCCCCCCGACGTACCAAGAAACGTCGGTGAGAAAAAACCAACCTCGCCGGTAAACCCGGAAATAAAACAGCAGCAGCCCATGGCTGAAACAACTGTTACCCCAACCGAAGAAGGAAGAAGTATTCCGACGGAGGCTGCCTATTGGCTGCCAGCTTAGCTTAACCAGAGGATTGAGCATGCTTCGAGAAGCATGCTTCACCTGAGGATGCTAGCTTTACCTTACTTCAACCCTTGTAAAGCAGTCAGAGACCTGGTGATCTCTACTCGACTGAATCTCTACTGCGGGCAAAGCTTAAGTGACTCTCTTTGACTGTCCAGGGAACAGAGAATGCGAAAGAAACAAGTCCCTCCGACACCCGCCATACGAGCGTAGTGAAGGAAGGGCAGCCTCATCTGCTCTTCGCTCACCCTAGCAAGGGCTGGCCAACAGAGTAGAGAAAGGAGGCAAGTTCCAAAAGCTGAATTAAGCAAGAAGGAACAAAAGATGAAGCCCGTGTAGCCGAAGCCAGCCAGGGCTGAGCGTGTTCCGGAACTGAACCAAGGTAGAAACAGCGGCAGAACCAAAACGCTAGAGATACCACTTCCAGGAGGAGATGGCATAGCCAAAACCTGCAAACCGTGGTACCCACCAAAGATGACTAAGGCACCGGAAGTAGGAAAGCATCCTACCTTCGCGGAACGAAAATCCGACATCGACAACCAAGACAACCAGCAAGGAAGCCACCAAAGTCGATGCACCCAACAGGAAATCCTGAGTCGCAGCTTCGAGCTTCGACGGAAATCCCGAACGTGTCCGATTGCTGACTAAAGACTGAGAACCAGAATAGTTCAGCCACGAACGCAACCGAAGTCACAGTTGCTGGTGGTAAACTGATGAATGAGATGACCGGAAACCGGAAACCCATCCAACCGGAAAAGACCTGACTCATCCCCCTAATGACGGTCGTGAATAGGGGAAACGTCTAGAGCCACCCGAACTGAATAGGCAGTAACCGCAACACCCAACAGGTAGAGTGAAGACTGCCCCGGCTGAGGCTGAAAGCCTAAATGCCCGTAGGCCAGCCTCTGTTCCTCACCCGCCGACCTCCAAGAATGAGTGTCAGGAAGAGGAGTAGTGTATCCGAACAGCGCCGGACATGCAGCAGACAAAACCGCAAAAAACGGAAGCGAAAGTTGCATAGAGTAGACTGAGGCCGGAAGCCCGAACGCCCGTAGGCCAGTCCTCTGTCAACTCCAGTCAAAACAGCAACATGTACTTGAAATGGAGGACTTATGCTTCCAGTAAAACCGGAAACACAGCGCCGAAAACGGCTGCCGCACTTGCTGTGAAACACAAATGTGCACGACGGAACAAGAGTGAGACAGAACAGAGGAGGACTGGGGCCGGAACCCGAACGCCCGTAGGCCAGTCCTCAATCAACCCCAGACAAGCCACTACGTGCGCTTGAGATGGGGGACCTATGCTTCCAACAGGAAGTGTAGGAGGCCGAAGCCCCGTCCGGAAAATACCTCGACGTGACCTCTGCCGCAGCCTAGAGGACAGCGTTAAGCCTTTTTCCGGATAACCAGCACGTGTGAAATCGCTGACGACAGACTGAATGTCCGAAACATCGGGCGAAAAACCGAAGTCCACGTTACCGGTGGAAGGCAGGTGAAACGACATAACCGAAAACCGGAAATCCGTCCCCCCCAACGTCTTCAAACTCATGCCCTGACCAGGATAAGAGTGAGAAGACGGCAAGCCTGCAGCCGCAGGAACCGGAACGGCAGTCGAAGCGACAACCGAAGGTTGAAACGTTGACTGCCGCGGCCAGGGCTGAGACAACACCTGCCCGAAGGGCTGGCGTTGCTCCTCAGCTACCGACATCCGGGAGGAAGTGGAAGCGGAAGGAGCAGTAAATCCGGGCGGAGCCGGAAAAGCATGAGACGAGACCGCGAAAAGCGGAAGCGCCGTATGCGAGGACGGGGGCCGGAAGCCCGAATGCCCGGTAGGCAACGTCCGGTCAACCCCCGAAACGACCACAGCGGGTGCGTACGTCAGGGAACCTATGCTTCCGGCAAATGCCGGAAGCGCAGCAGCCGGAAACGACTGCCGCCATTGCTCAGCCACACAATGGTCTTCAACGAAGCCAGGGTGCGACTGAACAGAGGACGGGGGCCGGAAGCCCGAATGCCCGGAAGGCAACGTCCGGTCAACCCCGGAACCACCACAGCGGGTGCGCACATTGGGGGACCTATGCTTCCGGCGAGTGCCGGAAGCGCAGCAGCCGGAAACGGCTACCGCCATTGCTCAGCCACACAATGGTCTTCGACGAAGCCAGGGTGCGACTGAACAGAGTTTTGCGGGTCGTGAACCCGCCGAAAAGAGCTGTGTCCCAGCAGGGAGCGTCCGACGGTCTCACGAGGACCTGTGGACCAGCTCGACTTACTTGAGTCGCCAACCACAGCGGTAGAAGACGAAGAAGCAAAACATCCGCCCTAGACAACGTCTCGGCCGGAAGCGTCAAGGAAGCCAACAAGCTGACGTCACCCACAGACAGCGGGACCAACGGAAGTCGCAGGCTTGGCACGCAAAATTTCTTCTCGTACCGAAGTACGAATCTCCGGAACCAACGTAGATAACGAAGACACCTGTGACACCTGATCCGCTAACGGCAGAGAAGGTGAGCGAGAAGAAACAGTACATACAAGAGTAGTTGACTGCCCCCAAAGTGTTTGTTCGGGGCATAAAGAGTAACGGACACAACAGAAAAACATGTTAATCCGAAACCACAACAAGTCCTACGGACTGGTAGATACCTGCTAAAGCCTAGCCATGTAAACCACTGTCAGCAACGCTGATACACAAAATGGCGGCCAAGCGATAAGTTACTGGACAAAACTTAGAAGTCCAAAACGGACGAAAATTAAGCAATAACGAAAATTCCTGTCAGTACTAATGACGAAATAGGAAATGGCTTACCAACTAACAAGCAGAAGGCAATAAAGCAGGTAAAGTAAGGAGAACCTCACTATAACATAGGCCTAGCCACAAACAGAAGCTGTCAGGAAAGCTGAGCAACCGAAAATGGCGGCCACACAATAAGTTACTGAAACGCATTTAGGAGTCCAAGCGGACGAACAGTCAGCAACTACAGATAAATTCCTGTCAACTAATGACAGAAAAGGAACAAGCTTAACAACTAATCAAAGCAGAAAGCAAGTAAGAAGGTAAAAATACGTTTACCTCCAGCATACATCGGCCTAGCCACATATTAAAGCTGTCAATCCATGTTGACAACAAAAATGGCTGCCAACGATAGTTACTGAAATTATAACAAGTCCAAACACGGACGAAAATCAGCAACTACAACAACATTCCTGTCAAAATAATGACCAAAATGGAAAGAGCTCACCAACTACGAAGCAGGAGGCAAGATAGACGGTAAAGTGGCCAGTGGGTGTCAAAAACAACACCAAACAGCACAGCCACTGGGGAGCCAAAAATTCACAACCTGTTCCTCGGAAAGCTGAAAGGTCGAATGATATGAACCACGTGTTCAGTAGCAGTAGTGACGTGGCATGCACGATGGGAGGTAACTCCCCGGGTGTATGGTCATTACCATGGCTACGTTTACACTTTTTGTGGTTGGGGTTGCTTCCCTTAGACGGTTAGCCTTTTCAGAACCTGGCATCTCCGATTGTGTCAATGCTACATGTGATTCGGAGTAGGAATATGTAATTTAATATCTTTTCAACGGCTTACCTGTAAAGGTAATGTGGACGGTCACTGGCTATCACTGCTACCGGTACATCACTGACTTTGTTGTCCCTTAACTGGTCAAGAAAGTAAAATAAAGACATCAACAAACATGATATAAAACTGCTCTGCTAGAAACACTTTCCCAACATTTTCCCTCAAAACACACTTAACTGACCCCTCTTCTGGTAACCCCCCCCCCCCCCTCCCATTTTCTGGGACTGCTACCCCCCCCCCCCTCCCCCCACTTTTTAAAAAAAATCTGGAAACTAGCTCCCTTATCCCAAGTAACACCAATCAAGTCACTGATCATAGAAACAAAATTTGAAAAATGTATTATTATTTTTTAGCTTTGAACAAGAACAGCAGCTGTCCTGGCTGTTAGCATGGAACATCTGTTACAATTGATGAATTGGTCAATAATCTCGTATTTGTAATACAATCCGTTTCATTTTACCCCATGTGAATCAAAATGTAAAATCTGGTATGATTTGCACTAAGCTAAATTCAGTCAGTGATCCAAAATCTTGCAGTGTTGTGTGTGTGTGTGTGTTTGTGTGTGTGTCCGTGTGTGACGGTGACTATTAGGGTTTAACGTCCTCTTAGACCAACTGGTCTATATTGGGACAGGTATTGGTAATACGCTGAGGATATGGTGTGATGCTTTGATTCGAACAAGCCCGCTGTGGCTGTCTTCTTCGACACACCAGCATTGGGTTTGTCTCGTCAAAGTATCGAAATACGGTCATAATAATCAGAGACGAGAGATGATGCATGCGTGTCTTCGTGTTTTCCAAGCCCTGAGACTTTCGCTGTGAACGTGAGATCTTTTTCGTGTGCATGTGTGCACACGGGGGTGTTCGGACACCGAAGAGTCTGCACAAAGTTGACTCCGAGAAATAAATATCTCGCCGAACGTGGGGATCGAACCCACACTGATAGCGACCAACTGGCTACAAAGCCAGCGCGCTACCAACTGAGCTACGTCCCCGTGTGTGTGTGCATACGTGCGTGCATGTGAGTGTGTACATGCATGAGTGCGTGCGTGCGTCCATGTGTGTCCGTGTATGTGAGTGTGCTTGTGTTTTATGTGTGTTGTGGGAGTGTGCAAGTACACACCTGAAGGTATAAGGGAGGACATGTTCTCAAAGAGAAGAATCTGTGCAATAACTAATTCAAACATACTCAGAAACTATAAAACCATATACAAAAAATGTGACCTTTATCTCACCCACATGCACCCTACACACAAAATGATCTTAACAGCCTCGTCAAGCCGAGCACACTCACAGCGTCAGGTGTCAAATTGATGGGAGCTGCATCGTCACAGGTGCACACACTTCCATAGCCTTCCACCTTGCTGCAAAATGTCCGCCGCCGCTTTCCAACTTCATCGTTTGGCCACTTACACTCTGCCTCTGTCACAGAACAACACGCTTAGCATAGAGAAACCTGTCTGGATTGTTCTATGAAGCTGAACAGTGGAACCCCCCTTTTAAGACCTACCCCCCCCCCCCCCCCCCCCCATTTTAAAACGTCCCGGTTTTAAGACCTTTTTTTTCCAGGTGTTCTGTTCATTACCTCTGAGAGTTTACCTAGATTTTAAGACTGCCTACTTTTAAGACCTGATTTTCTCAGATTTATTTGTAGGTCTTTGTGAGTTCCACTGTATACTATTTATTTTTACATGCATTTTTATTCCTTGTAATGCATGTTAAAGGGTGAATATAATGCATTCTAGAGATTTTGTTTTATCAATGACACTCCAGTCAATGAAGTATACTAAAAGTAAAGAAATACATGTGATGATCGCCGTCTTCTCAAATAATGTCTTAAAATTCATATCACAACCATTCGGTTTCCATGTTATGTAAGAAAGCACAAGTAGTACTGCATGCTCATACACATATAATGAAAACAAAGTGAATCACATTAAGGTATGTACCTGAGCGATCAGAGAGGGGGATTTGTGCTTCAAGCGCTACTTTTTCCCCCCAGGTGGACAGGTTAGGGGCCTTGCTGTGACCCTCTGCTATCTTGCTACCTGCACATTCACAGACAGATTTGATACAGAATATATGTGTCACAATTCACAGTAGATTAAAATCAGCATAATTCCACAAAAGAATATGTACAGTACAGCAATAAACCCTTTAAAACCACCAAAAATGTCCAAAAATTAGCTCAAAAGGGAATAAATTCACAGATAGTAACAATATCCATTTCTTCATCGTCCCTTTCTGCGTAGAGCTTACGGCTATTTACAATAACATGCATCTACATACAAACACTGAAAATGGGATAAAAAGTTTAGTTAAACCTGTCTATAACAACTACCCAAGGGACCAACCAAGAATAGCCCGAGCGTAAACCAAAACACGTCCTCAACCAACGTCGCTGAAGAGTAGAATGAATACAATATGGCGGCGACAGCACGCGTGCGCAGAGCATGCTGGGAGGTAACCTTGTCCTGACGTTGTCATGTGACCGTCAAGGCTGTTCTATTTTTAGGGTTACTTTCCCCCTTACCAGGGTGAGCGTAGTTTTCAGCGTCCTAGCACTAAACTGAAGTAAATTGCTACATGTGAATTGGGATAAGATATGTAATTTAATGGTCCTTATATACAGGTGATTGTCATGAATAGGTAAATTTTATAGGAAAGAACCTCTTCAGGGATCTTTTGGGCTGGTGGTAATGGACAGGGGGTTGTTATCAAGAGCCGGTCGCCAAGGTAGGCTTGACTGTACTAGTCTGAATGGCAGCCAAGGAAGATGAATATGAACTGACCTCCCTTCTTGGTGACCAAGGCCCATGTATCTCGCCAGCCCAGTTTGTCTATTTCTTCACTGCCCAGCTTCTTGAGAAAACCTCTGGCTGCCTGTTTCAGCTGGAATGACGCTTCATCCTGCACGCAAAACCACTGGATGTTCACACATATAAACACACACAAACATACCAGATGTACTGATTCAACAATAGATTCCCTTCTTTGAGCTGTGTGATGTCTGACGCCGTCTAAAACTCATATCTAGGCAGCTGGCCCAGACTACGAAAGTGTGTGGATTTAATCTATTAAAATAAGAAGAATTCTACCAACCATTTGTAGAATAAGCTATAATACTGTTTGGACTATAAGGCAATACTTCAACTTGCTTGGTGATCATGAACAGTGTGTCTAAAAAGGGGGCTGGGTAGCTCAGTTGGTAGGGCCCTGGACTTGTGATCCTAAGGTCACGAGTTCGTATCCAGGCCAGGACAGACACGAATCAACGTTATGTGCAGACTCAGAGATGGTATCCATGTCCCACCCCCGTGTCACCACAGTGGCACGTAAAAGACCTCGGTCATTCTGCCATAAGTGCAGGTGGCTGATTACACCTAAACACGCATACACCTGGGTAGCGCGACTCTTGCTGCTGCTGGCTTTCCACTGGGAGGAAGCGACCCGGATTTCCCAGCATTGGGATCAGAAAGTAAATGAAATGAAAAAGAAAGTCTTAAATGAAGGAGACAATGAGAGGTAGGGGGGGGGGGGGGGTTTGTAGGCGGGGAGATGGGTTGGGTGGGTCAGGTGGTCCATTAGGGGGAGGGGGAGGGGTGGTGTGGTCTTACTGGGACCCCCAATAAAAAGCAGACAGTACCTTGACCGTGAGGACGATGATGCGACCAGGGCTGACCATGTTGAGAAACAACACCATGGACTCGTCTTCCTGCTGGCTGTAGGTGTCAAACACTCGCTTGGCCATCAAACTGCCCTATAATCACACACAACACACTGTCTGAATCACGTGCACACCGGAAACAACACCATGGACTCGTCTTCATCTTGCTGATTATAGATGTCAAACACTCGCTTGGTCTTCACACTGTCCTATAAATACGCACACATACATGCGCACATACACATACACACAAATATGCAACACACACTCACTCACTCACACACTCACACACACACACACACACACACACACACACACACACACACACACACACACACACACACACACACACACACACACACACACACACACACACACACACACTGTTTTAGTCCAGGCATGGTGGCAACAAAAATGAACCTTATACTCATCCACTATTTGTACTCACACTTGAACAAACTTGTAGTAACTGACATGGAAAAAAAAAATGAAAACACTGTTTTTTTTACCTGCAAATGTAAAACATGTACTGAACCCAAAAATACAAATGACACAGGCATGCAACTTTATAATGCTCATTTCAATGCACAGACATATATGTAGTACAACATACATGTACTTGTTTCCTTTTCTTTTTTTTTTTTACAGTCACATACACAGACGCAGACACAAAGACGTAGATACACTGACAGAAAGCACACATTGTTTTCTGCAAGTCTGTTGAATATTCTCTCCAAACTGACGGACTCACTGTGGCTTGATTGAGCACAATGACGTGAATTCCTCTGTTAACGTCAAACCCTTCATCTTGTAAAACCTGCAAACACAATAGTTACATGACAGTTCGTTGCTACACAGCAAAGCTGACCGAACAACCATGCCTTTGCAAAAAATATGCATACATGTGCCTCTAAAAGACCCACAAACATATCAGTCTGGTCAAAAAACTGTATACAAGCTTACTCAGATTCCCCCTCTCCCCACCCCCAAAGCAGGCCTTTTTCTGCAACCCCCTTGACACATACAATTCAGGGGTGTGCAAAAATGCTGAAACTTTCAAATCTCCTAAAACGCACAACGGAGTTGCCAAACTTTTTCATTTTGAGGGGAAGTGATATCTAGTACTGCCTTAAAAAAAAAAATCTCTCCATTTTTGGCCAATTACGGAAGAAAATAAATCTTACCAACATCCCTACAATTCTACTTGTAGCAATTGACTTACAGGTTTGCTGTCTGCATATAACAATTGACACATCGTTATGCCATATTCCACAGACATGTAGACCTTGTCCTTGCTAGAAATAACCTCCTGTGAGCTTTCCTAATTAACCCCCCCCCCCCCCATCTATTCCACCCTTAAACCATTTTCAAAAAGCAGACTCCACTCCATTCGACATATATAATTATAAAAGTACAAATTGACTTACAGGTGTGCCGTCAACAGACACAAAGACCTTGTCTTTGCTAGAGATGACCTCCAGCGACACGGTGTGACCTTTCCTGGTCCCCCCTCCTACCGTCAGGTCACCCCCCTCTCCCCCATGGTGCTCGAACGCATCTGGACAATATATGCAAGAAATATGTTAGCAGCATGTACACCTGTTGTCATGTGCACGTGATTTCAACCTGAAGAAGAAGACACCAGGGTCGAAACTTCGTCGTCTTCGTTACTTCTTCTTTTTCTTCTTCTGCGTTCATGGGCTGAAACTCCTGGAGTTTTACGTGTATGACCGTTTTTACCCCGCCATTTAGGTAGCCATATGCCGCTTTTGGAGGAAGCATGCTGGGTATTTTCGTGTTTCTATAACCCACCGAACTCTGACATGGATTACAGGAACTTTTCCGTGCGCACTTGGCCGTGTGCTTGCGTGTACACACGATCCAAAGGGGGATAAGCCACTTGCAGGTCTGCACATAAGTTGACCTGGGAGATCGGAAAAATCTCCACACTTAACCCACCAGGCGGCCGCGATTCGAACCCTCGGCCTTTTGATTAAGAGCCCGAAGTCTTACCACCCCGCCACAGCGCCTGTCGTCTTCGTTACTACGCCAGTACAGTATTTTTTGGTCTTTCGATCATTCAACCTGAACCATAGAGTTTTCAGAGGAAGGGGTAAAACGTCACCAAAATATATGTTTCAATGGAAACAACTGTCATTTTCCAGAACTTATTCTTAAAATGCAGCTTCACTTTACAGTATGAAAGGATTATGGATCGACACAAAAATCAGTTATTTAATCTCATGCCAACTCATGCATAGAAGCGGTGAACAACTTTCAATGAAGAACTGACAATGTGATTGAATTTTAAAGGCATGACAGGAGTCGCAGTATTATCTGATACACAAACATAAAAAAACAACACTTTAACACACCTGGCTTTGGAACTACATCCTGCTGTAAGCGGCGACTAGTGTCGAGGATAAAGGTGATGTTTATGATGACGGTCGCAAGCAGCACAACCACCAGTCCAGCCTGAAAATGTGATAAACACAGAGTTGAGTATATTTTATAGATGCACCAAATCTCAGCTAAGATGAGGTACATCCTCATTTGTGCTACATGATTCTCATCAAAAGCCTGAACACTATTCATGATAATTATGCTGAACAGTTCTCAACGAATCGTGTCTTTTCTCTTGTTTTTCCACAATTCCTCCTGCCAGCACAAGAAAGATATGACTATGTACAATCGGGACGCCAACGCTGAAGACTTGGACCAGTTCAACTATTCACATGCATCATAGTCCGGGAGCACTTTAGAGTAAATCATTGCAGATGAATCTCAGTTATAGCACAGCGAATGTTCCTTGAGGCCCCTCTTAATTTTGGCTGCGCATGAAACAGAACTGGAGTTTGGCTGCACAAGTTTTGCTATTAGCATCAGAATGTCTAACATGGATTGGCCAGCAGACAATGACACATTTATATGATGCATCTAACCTTATGATAGCGTCAAAAGCTTGAAGATATCTTTCTTTCAAGCTGGGTTCCAATCTAAATCTCTTGCACCTTTTCAAGCTTTCTGGTTCTTTTTGCACAAATTCATGCCGGATGATACAAAATGTGTCACAGCACGGAGGAATTATATCTGGGACTAAGAGAAATAAGTAGCAACTGTTATTCCCTTCAGCGATATGGATGAACGCGGCGTCTAGGCAGGCATATCAAAAAGCAAACAGCCTTTTTTTCTGCAGACACATTGAGAATAGGCTTTAAACTTTTGTAACTTCAAGGTTAAACTCACCAGCAGACGTTTTACCGTTGTCATGAACAGCCTGCCGGGTTTAAGCTCCATATCAATATGTTTTTAATCTTTGTAATCTTCCTTCTTTTAATTTCTAAATTCCACTTCACTCAGTCCTTCCTCGCCAAGTCCTAACACTAAAGAAATCCACAGATTTCAAAGAAGAAAATCCTCAAAGTAAGATCAACATCAAGCTCTCTGAACGCACAGAGCAGGTGATAAAACAGGTTTTAACTAAACCAGACAGCCAAGAAGAAAGCTGGTCCACGTCAAAGCAGCGACAATGATTACACACCTGGAAGGGGTGAACAAATAACAGGCAAATAAAACCTACAAGAAAACATGAAATAATGTGTAGACACAGGTGTATAAAGGCACAAAATAAGAGTTCATTTTAGTATGCTTACCATTCAGTCTGCTGTTTTTTGTACACACACACACACACACACACACACACACACACACACACACACACACACACACACACACACACACACACACACACACACACACACACACAAACTTTGTCTCTAAAATGCAGACGCAGTTTTCAAATTTCATAAATTCTATGCAAACTTTAAAACACCCTGCATATTCATATATATCTGTCTCCAGTATACAATCCTGGTGTGAAATGTAAGCTGTAAAACTAAAATAAAAAATAAAAAAACAGAGAAAAAACACACAAAGAAGACTGCATTACCTGCAAGCACTTTGACAAGCATCGCTGTTTGCTGATGTTTGTGGTGATACCAGGGAAGCGTCCAGCGTTACGTTTGCGACGAGGAAGAAATGGCTTGGCGTTTGGATTGGGCACCCAGCCATCCATCACAGAACCTGTAGAACCACAGTCACGGTGCTTTCAACTGACATAGAGGGATGTATGTAGAGCTGTGCTGAGAAATCCCATACAGCACAAAAGTGGTCTGACTTCTTCTGGATAAAACCACTGTCTTACAACTAGGGAAAGGCAAGACTCAAGGATTGTTGTACAGTGGAACCCCCCTTTTAAGACCCCCAGTTTAAGACTCCCTCCATTTTAAGAGCCTGTTTTATCAGATTTGTGTTCGTAACCTCTACAAATTTACCCATATTGAAAGACTTCCTCCTTTTTAAACACCTGATTTTCTGAAATCTATGAAGGTCTTAAAAGGAGGATCCCACTGTATTGTCCTTACCAAGGATTAGGAAAAAATCAGGCCATATCACATTTAAAACAAAATACTACACACCATTTTACCACCGCAATTAACAATTTGTACAAATTCAACATAAATATGATTTTGAAGTCAAAAAGTCAAATGCAGAATCAAAGGGAGACATATTCTTCAAAGCACAAATTTCTGCATAAAACTGTCAAATTGTTAAGTTAGTTCTCCTCTCTGATGAATTTTTTCATTCAACAAAACCTTTTTTTTTAATATATATATATATCAGCAACAATGCAAAAGATATAAATAACTTAGGACTCCTTTCTCCGAACACTACCATATTTTGACGAAGAGTCCCGCCCACATCTAACATCAGACCGGGCAACCCCTGTGTTGCACTTGGAGTATTCTCAAACAAACTTGTCGCATTTTCAGAAAAATGAGCATACTCCATGCAGCATTTAAACATCCAGGATCAAACATGCTCCATCGCACTGTTAATTAAGTTTACAAATACATTATAAAACAAATGCTTCTTTCAGTGTTTACTGCCAAAAACTGTGCTCATGTGTCAAAATACTGGATCAGCTTCGGCATGCGCTTGTGAAGAAAAGTAGTCTAGGATTGTTCTTGTCGTATTTTTATTCCACTGATCGTATTCTAGACAATCACGCGTACAAAATACGTCAAAAATCGTATTGGTTCCCAAGTCTGTAACACTTTTCCCCCCGATAACAAATTATGACTGCAAAAATGATGGGGGAAAAAACACGTCCATGCACATATAAGACTCATACAAAAACATGAGTGCACATGAGAAATGAAGCCCAAGAATACACGAAAAGCAGATGAAGAAGACTCAATTTTCCCAGCAGACCAGACCGTCTCAGTGACTGACTGTGACTGCTGACTCTAATCCCCCTTATTCAGAGCTTGATGGAGTGACCTAAGACGGCCAATACACTCTACAAATAAAACAGCCTCTAAAAGGCCAGGTCCACGATAAAATCAATGAGGTTACCTGCACTGAAGCTACAGACACTTAACTCCTGTTAATATCGACAAACAAAACTGCCGTCAATATTGATCAACGATCACATTCAGATGCAGTGACACATGCCCAGATCTGATCACTCAGCTTCCACACGAGCAGTTCACATCAGTGAAACTCATACAGCCAGTGACTGCGAACACAACGCCTACAGTGGCTAACTGCCCCAACAGCTGTACAGTGCAACCCCCATTTAACATCCCAGATTTAAGACTTTCACCCTGTAAGGCCCTTTAACAAAACAAAAAGTCTGATCATAACCTCTGTTAATTTACAGTGGAACCCCCCTTATACCCCCCCCCCCCCCCCCCCCCAATTTAAGACTCTCTCCCTTTTAAGACCCAGGCTGTTCTACCAGATTTTCTGTTCAAAACCTCTGCAAATTTATCCCCATTTAAAGAATTCCTCCTTTTCTCAGATGTTTAGATGTCTTAAAAGGGGGGTTCCACTGTATTTTTGCTTTTTTTAAGACCTAATTTTCTCAGATTTATGGAGGTATTAAAATGGGGGTCTGGCTGTATTGCTGATAATCAATGGCTACTCTTTGAAGTTCACCTGTCTGTTACCTCACCAACTCCAGCTCCATCGACAAAGTCAATCGTCCAAAACAACAGCTTCATGGCGTAAATGACCCAATCAATTGTTCCCAACTAAATTAATCATGCAGCGTTAATTTGGTTCAATTAAGTCCTGAACTACCGTGCAGCACTGAAACTGAATGCTGCAGCTTCAATCTCATCTAGACATCTGAACTTTGTTGAAGTTGTACCGTTCATTGTTCCTCAAAGGTGAAGTTAGTCAGCTAGTTATTATTTTGTATCATCTCTTCAGCTGATATTGCTATTTGAGACCGATTCTTTTCTCAGTTCACATGGCAAGCTCCATGCTTAAAAGCTATTTACAATCAGGTTTATCACTGTAAAAGGAAGGTTCTAAAACTTCAAAACTTTCACATTTGTTTTTTCAAATCTTGTTAAAAATCTTGATCTCCTTTAAAAAGTCAAAAATCTTGTCCGGGGGACATCCCCGAATATCTCAAGGCTGACGAGAAACAATTTGTTTAGCTTGAAACTGGAAAATCTCAGTTGAAAATCAAAGATCATACAGAACAATCAACTCTCATAATGAGGTCCCAGAAAAAACAGTACTCTGCATGTACAGACATTTCTGCAAAGACTTTTGGGTGTAGAGTGAAAATAAACCTTCAACCTTGAAATCACCTCAAGTTTAACATTTAAATTTCAAAAAGCTGAAAACGGGAAAATGTCCAGAATAATGGTATCCGACTCATTTAATAAAGCTTACATTTTGGGAAGAAAAAATACTTGCTTGAAAATAACTGCTTGTGGTATGTGTGAAAGTTCAAGTATCGCTACATGTACATGAAGGTTTAAAAAAAAAACGGGTACAGCTCAGTCTTTTTTGAAAACCAAGTGGTCACTACTTATTGAGAACTAGCTGTACCCGTTTTTTCTGAAAACCTTCAGTTATTTCTGTAAAGGGCCTAGAGCCAAAGGGTTAGGCACTTAAAAATATCCAGTTATTATTATTATTATTATTATTTCCTGGAACGGTCCTTGATGAATGATTATTTCTTTCCCACATCATAAAAATAAACGCTTATAAGATTTGTTTTATTACACACACACACACAGACACAATCACTCGCAAAGAAAATCCCTTGCACATACAAGAGAGAGAGAGAGAGAGAGAGAGAGAGAGAGAGAGAGAGAGAGAGAGAGAGAGAGAGAGAGAGAGAGAGAGAGAGAGAGAGAGAGAGAGAGAGAGAGAGAGAGACTGGGCTTGCCGTGACTGACTGAGTGTCTTTGTAACCGAGACCAAGACTTTGCCCACAAAAGTGAAGAGACTGGACAATGAAGCCATGAACATATGAGCATGACATGACGTCAAAACTAATGACGTGGTGAGGAGAGATGAAGCAAAGTTTCGCCAACCCAGACGGGCAGGGGTCTGCGATGGCTCATATGATATGTACTGTTTTCCGCTGTTTTCAACGAATCCTTTAAAGTTTGATTTTCCAAAAGTACCCTTGACACAATGTAAGTGGCAAAGAACATTCCCTGAAATTCCTGTCTCAGTCTGTACAGCCGTTTCGGAGCCTTTAGTCATCAACACACACACAGAAACGTGCTTTAAAAGTTAGATGAGTGTGATGTTTTGATTTTAAATTTACTGTATTTTTGGCGCAACCCCCAAATGTTTGCAAACACTAAGCTCACTCTCTCTGTCTCTTTCTTTCTCACTCCTGCCTTGATTGTGCATCTCGTATGATTCAGTGTTTCCATTATTTATGCTGAAGACTAAAAGGTTTCTAGTTTTTTTGGTTCTGTTTGACATTTTCTAGTGTCATTAAAATATTTAAAGAAAATATAATTGTTTTTGTGAATCAGTGACACATCTCTGGCCTAGTCAAATTCGAGTAAGGGACACAGATATCACCAAACAGCAACAACCTTCCAGTATTAACTTCCTGAGATAGGAGCCTCGATCATTTTTGTGTCACTATAGAACATGGCGGCAATGTTGAAGACAACAGAAGTTTCTGCATCTGCAGTGTGTGAACAGTATGCATGCTTTGAAAGTGAAACTCGATAGTACATGTAAAACCAAAAGTTATTTGCATTTTTAGTTTTTACCAGAATTTTTACTGGCATGCAGCCAGACGGTTAATATCTACTAGCCCTGCAGAATTTTTACTCGTGCCTGGTGACCGGGCAGATGATTTGGCCATCCCATTATTGTCTGATGAGAACGGTTGCTCGAAGTCGAAGCCATTAGTTCATAAAACAATTATTGAATCCTGGTTATATTTTGTCAGCTTCATCGCCCTGAAGAAGCTCCCTGTGAGGAAAATAATTCAGCAACCTACAACATTCATCACAATTAACAACTATTAAAGAGTGTGTTTTCAAATAGGATGTTATGAAGATTTCTGTTCAGACACCTGGTTACATTTACTTTTCTGGCAGCATTATACTTTTAACTTATAGATTACTAAATTCTTTGGCGTAAACCAAATTCTGAAATTGCTTAAGTGCTTCTTCAATGTTTTCTGTACAATCCTATGGAAGAAAGCTCAATCAGTTTTGTAAAATAAATAAATATTTGGCAATTCAATTAAACTGATATGCTGACGTTCTTGTGCGCAAGACCTGATTGGTGGGCATTTCTTTGTTTGGCATACTACAATCAAGGAGAGGTAAACTTTAAAAACAAAAATTGTTTTGTTCTTTAGAATAGATATATTTGAAGTTTGTGTGTTTTGTTGGCTCACGTAAGTGTAGCCTATGCGATGGTAAACTTTGTCTGTCTGTGCGTGCGTGCGTATGTATGTGTGTATGTCTGTGGTAGAAACTTTAACATTTTTGGCTAAACACCGAAATACTCATTTCACGTGGTTAATTTTCAAGCACCATCTTCAAATTATTGAAGCAATGATCAACATTGTGTCGGCATGTGTGTAGTTAAAGCGTGTATCCAAAGAAAACGGATGGTGGGGGGTTTTGAAGGGGTACAAGCAGTTGACTGGTTTGTGTCGTGTTTGGCATGTAGACGGCAGGTCAGGTGTCAAGATCAGGTCAGGGGTCGCGCGAAGGATTGTGGTCCAGTTCTCACCTCGCCGATTCGCCGGGGAAGACGATTTCATGTTGTTCGGTTTCTAAGCTCCAGAAAAGTAAATAAAGAAGATACCAAAGGGAGATTTCCTACAATTTGATCTGCACAGCGTGTTTCCAATGTCCACGCGAAGAAGAGCTGTCGAAAGCGCGGCAGTCAGTGTCGATCTTGCAGCCGTATCCCGGTAAGTTCAGAGACAGATCTAGTGTCTTCGGCACTCTGATAACGTGTCACCTACTGTTAATCCGTTTTGTTTTAATTTCTTTTTATTTCAGCAGACACGGATGTCAAACACAGTGCTAGGCAGTCACCTCTAGTGAAATGAGTTGATCTAAAGTGCCTGTAATGTTTGGATGTCTTTGCTCGTGGTTCGATTTATGTGAATTTCAAGACTTGCAGTAGAGTCTCAAGTTAAGTTTACTCTGCCCGAAAAAAACTGTCCACCATTTACTTGAACATGCAGATATAAGGAAACGGAATGAATCTGTTCTCAAAGTCAAAATGATCACGATTTTTTCCTCAGATTCAAAACATGCACTGTCATGGTTTTGTCTGTACAATTTAGTAAGTCTTAAGTACTTTGCAACAACTTCCTTGAACGTGAAAGACAGTTTTTGAATGCTAGATCTGTATCGCGTTTCATTCCAGACTCGATCCTCTCTTTGATTGTAGATCTACTGTTTGCTGTTTACGCACTATCATATGATTCGCTATGTAACGTTTGGTAAGCTTACCTTGCAACAGCTTTCTTGTCTTTGTTGGCATTTCTGGCTGTGTTGACCGTCAGAATTATTTTAAGAACCAGGCTGCTGCAGTCGACATGTTTCGCATATTGTAGGGTTACCATGCTGCATAGGTAAAGTGGCTTGTATAACCTGACTATTCTGTTTCAAAACACTGTTTATATTTGTGTAGGTTGTAGTCATCATAACTAATCGCATTTTGCCATTTGTTTCAGAAAGGAGGTTAACCTACAACAAGATCGACGCTATGTCAGATATATGCCTCAGCCACATGAAGACTTCTGAATTTAGATCTACTCGGCATGGTGACAAGTCTTGATGAAAAGTATAGGACTGAGGACAGCAGTGGAAAAAGTGCCCACATGGCAGGTACCTAACCTATTACCCTAGTCATTTTATCTGTTTGGGGCAATTCCAACGTAACTGACGTGGCATTCACACACGTTTAACTTAACCCAAACTTATAAGAAAAACATTTATTGATCCCACAATGATGTTTTGCAATCCAACTCTGGCCAATGTATGTATGTATGATGAGATCTGGTAAAAAGTATAAAAAAAACATTTTACTGCGGCCATTTATAAGAGCGTAACTGACGTGGCAAAAATTATCACTTGATTTCAGATGGCTACATACAAATCAGAAATTCTGTGAAGTGTTTCAAGTTAGACTCTCAAACTTTTCTGTATCTAAGCATGAAATACTGTTCTTGAAAATGGCATAAAAGCATAAACCAAGAAAATCAACAGATCTTCACAAATTTGAAATGAAATTGTAACTGACGTGGCGGCTGTGAACGTAACTGACGTGTCCTGTGAAAACAAAAACGTAAAATCAGTTGTAAAGCTTAATGAAAACAAACTGAACACATAAAATGGATTGTTTTGACTTTTAATTAGAAGCAACATGAAAATTGAACATATCTTTCATTCATACTTATGATTCCAATAACAAAAATTCAAAATGTTCCAACGTAACTGACGTGGCATTCACACACGTTTAACTTAACCCAAACTTATAAGAAAAACATTATTGATCCCACAATGATGTTTTGCAATCCAACTCTGGCCAATGTATGTATGTATGATGAGATGTGGCAAAAAGTATAATTTAAAACATTTTACTGCGGCCATTTATAAGAGCGTAACTGACGTGGCAAAAATTATCACTTGATTTCAGATGGCTAGATACAAATCAGAAATTCTGTGTCAAAGTGTTTCAAGTTAGACTCTCAAACTTTTCTGTATCTTAGCATGAAATACTGTTCTTGAAAATGGCATAAAAGCATAAACCAAGAAAATCAACAGATCTTCACAAATTTGAAATGAAATTGTAACTGACGTGGCGGCTGTGAACGTAACTGACGTGTCCTGTGAAAACAAAAACGTAAAATCAGTTGTAAAGCTTAATGAAAACAAACTGAACACATAAAATGGATTGTTTTGACTTTTAATTAGAAGCAACATGGAAATTGAACATATCTTTCATTCATACTTATATGATTTCAATAACAAAAATTCAAAATGTAGACTTTCTTTGCTACACTAAAGAAAAGATTGAAATCAAAAATGACTCGTCAGGAAAAAAATAAATTAACAGAGATTGGTACTATTATCATTACTATGAGAACTAAAATGAATAAGCATTTTGTAAACTGAAATTAACTTTAAAACCTGAGAAAATGATGAAACGTTTGAAAAAAAAAGGATGTAGTTGACGTGAACTCGCTAATTATCCATCATAACTACAACTTCAGCAAGGATTCTGCGAGATTGCATTGCACACTGACTGGAACACTGACAACCATTCTCATGAGGCTTTGCTGTCTGATCAAACAAGAACTTAATAAATCCAGTAAACTTCAACAGTTTCATCCGTCACAGCTTAAATTTTATGTGATCAAAAAGTCTTCCAGTTTTCAAAGACCTGTTTCTCGTCCATCACGGTAAATGTAACAGAAAGTCTTCCTGTTTTTGAAGGTTTCTCAACTCTTTTATTTTAGAGTTGAAAACCTGTCCTGAATATCCTTCACAGATGAGCATGTGAACTTTCCACAACCTTGGAGTTCAACTGGCCCAAAGAACACATTTGTGTGAAAGACTTGGTCAGAATCATCTTTTTTTGGCCAGTAAAAATGCAGCTCTCCATCTTCAGACATTTGATGAAGAAATTTCATTGAAAAGAACCCCGATTTCTTTCCATCGCCAAGAACTCGACCAATGTAAAACCGATCAACATAATCAACTGCATAGTATTGTTCAGGTTTTATTTCTTTTTCGTGACACAGATTTCCTTTCAGTGCTTTTTACACTTTCCGACTTTCTTCTTTGTAGCGTCCACTTCTTCCTGCATCTTTTTTGTTGCTCCTTGTTTTTCTCCTTGACTTATCTTTTGCTTCTTCAGACAAACGTTGTCTGTACAGCTGCATGCGCTGCGCTGCTGTCTTTGGTGGCATAGCTCAATCTCAAGAAGATAAAATATAATTTGTTAGTCACTTGGAATGCTGATGATTCAAGAGTAGGCTGGATTTTCTTCCATGGATACATTGTTGAAACATAGTCTGAAACTAACTCAGCATAATTTATTTAAATGTGAACAGATTACAAACTAAAATCTGCTCTATTTCCATGTCAATTATGTTCAAGTGCCACGTCAGTTACACCAATGCCACGTCAGTTACATTGAAATGCCACGTCAGTTACATTGAAGTGCCACGTCAGTTACAACAAATCTTGGTACATTTAGGCTTTCTATATTCCTTGGGTGAATATTCAAGAATACCCAAAATTTTGATTTTAATGTTCCATTCCTTAGTTCAGGATTAAAACAAACACTATCAAAACGTAACTGACGTGTCTTTCACCTGGAGTGATCTTTCCTATCCAATTTTGCCAACAATAAAGCTAGCAAATCTAAACTAAGTATGCTTTATTGAAAGGATAGACTGTCTGTCCTCTATTGGAGTGAAAAAGTTTTAGAAAAAAAACTATAAGATGGTAAGAAAACAGTTTATGTGACACCCACCTTTTCTCTGCTCCTCCATATATTTTTACAGCTAAAAACAAAATGGCTGCCATCAAGGGAAATCACTCAGATGAAAAGTTCAAAAGCCAAGATATCTGAAGCTGAGTTATCTGTTAATTATACTGTAGTAAGAAATCAATCCT
Source organism: Littorina saxatilis (assembly GCF_037325665.1). Taxonomy (NCBI): domain Eukaryota; kingdom Metazoa; phylum Mollusca; class Gastropoda; order Littorinimorpha; family Littorinidae; genus Littorina; species Littorina saxatilis. The sequence goes on from NC_090249.1 coordinate 49,978,019, forward strand.
AACTTCAATATGAAATTTTACTCCAGGTGATCACTTTTTGTTGGAATTGCCCTTTGCCTTCTTTTGAAAATTATACATGGAGTTGATATGATGCGTTAGTTTTAACTGTGTGTGCGTGTGCGTGTGTGTGTGTGTGTGTGTGTGTGTGTGTGTGTGTGTGTGTGTGTTTGTGTGTGTGTGTGTTACGGAGTGAGTGAGTTTGTGTTATGTTACTGTTTGTTGATTTCTTACGGGAGCCTTGAAGGCTTCGCCTCTTGTTTTGTGTTGTTTTGGTAATAATATTTATTTATTCATGTAACTGCTTTTTTTGTTTGGTTTGGTTGGGGGGGGGGGGGAAGGAGTGGGAGGGGGATATTGAGGAAGGAAGGTCCCCTGTAGGCTGTACTGGAGTGTAAGAACTCCCCCCCCCCCTCATCACATCCCACTACAGGGAGTAAGAATGAGATGGTCCAGATACACAGAGAAAGTAGGCTAATCTGTCAGATTGCGAATAAAATGGGTGCCAGTTCTTCCAGAAGGTTTTCGTTTACTCAGGCTGGCAACTAAAACCCACACATGCGAGCGAATATCGAATATCAATTTTGAAGAAACACGACTACTCGTACTCGTAATCGTCTTTGTAAACTAAACATGCACTACATCCCAGCAGAGCCAGAGACATACATACAATGTCTCTGATCCCAGCAAATAAGGTAAAACACACGTAAGTTACACCGTCTTTTATTCGATATCTCTAAGATCTGTCTTCTGAGTTAAAATCCACATACCCGATATCTCTAAGATCTGTCTTCTGAGCTAAAATCCACATATTACAATCATTTTAGATAAACTCTTACCTCAATTGCGTGGCCAAAAACACATTTTTCTTTCACACACACAGCAGACAGAAGCCTGAGGCTTGGGAACGATTTATACACTTCACGATTGAAGAGCGTCAGGGGAGAGAAATCTCTTTCAGTTTTGTGGTATTTCAGCTCATTAATTTAGCACCGAAACTCTTCACACACTATCACAAGCAAGGACACACACACACACACACCGGCACACCGTCTGACAGGCTGACACACACACACACACACCAGGGCCGGACGAGAGGGGGGGGGCTTTGGGGGCTTTAGCCCCCCCCCCCCAGCCCGCTACAAAAAAAAAGAGAGAGAGAGAGAGAGAGAGAGAGAGAGAGAGAGAGAGAGCTTAATAATAATAATATTGCACACACAAAAAACGAGAAGTGACGCACAAATGTAAACGTCATAAGATTATGTCGCAAACAAAACATGGAAAATGTGACCCTCCACCACGAAATGAGTCGCACGTCACCTCGCGTGGTTCTGCGCTAGGCTTAAGGGTCACCTTAGTCACAGGCTTATAACTCAAACAGTTTTCACTCTTTTTTAAAACGGTTTTCACCACTGGATTGAGCATAAAAAACTCTTTAGGAAAATGTAAAAATATGAAAATCATGCAAAGGTGACATGCGACTCATTCCGTGGTGGAGGGTCACAAATAGTTCTCAGAGGGAGAGATGGATGGATTGTTTAATTGTATAACCAGTGAATTGGTTTTTACAATGGTAAAACAAAAGAAAATGTACAAAAGCAGCATTTCACGTAATCAAATCAAAAGTATATACATGATATTACACTGACTTGATCGTTGATCGAAACAATTTTTGACAGATATGCCTGCTAATAAAGTCAGCATACAAGCACATACAAACACACACACACAAACACACACACACACACACACACACACACACACCGTCACACACACAAACACACCGTGACACACACACACATGCCGCACGTAAATGAATACAATGATATATACCATAGCAAGCAGATTTGCACACATCATCAAAAAAGCCCCAAGAGCCTGCTGAGAGCTGTCCTGTAGATAGACTACGCTGCTTACCTCGATTTTTCGGATACGTCGAAGTGAACCATTGGTCCCGGCCATCAGCCTTCTTTATATCACTAAAAATCCTTCACTTACCTCGACTTCGGATAGCTCGAAGTCTTCCTTTGAAAAATCGAGCTATCCGACTTGTTGGATAACACGAACTTCGCATACCTCGAACTCTTTGGGGGGGCCTCTTTTTCGTTGTCGCATTCAGGCGTCTAGACAGTCTGTTCGACGTGGTTTTTTTTGTTTGCGTTGTCTGTAATATGTTAAATTTCTGGTGGTGCTATTCAAGTTCATTATTTAAATGAATCTTTTGTGCAAGAATAGACCCCCGCTTCAACATGTTAGCCGCCCCCCCCCCCCCCCCTAAAAACGTACTGGTCCGGCGGCCCTGCACACACACACACTGGGAAGACTGAACACACTGACAGACACACACACAAACTTTACGGACACTGACTGACACGGACACCGTGACACGACGGTCGTGACACGGCGGCATACCCGCCACTGACACACACACTGACAAACCCACACACACACACACACACTGCGGACAGCCTGTCATTACACACGCGCGTGCACACACAATTCAATCAAGTTGGCGTTTCAATGATGCAGATTCTGTGATTAGTCAGAATGCCCCAACTCATTAAAACTTGAAATTATCCTACATACGTGAGAGAGACACCTGTGAGATAATAATCGTTCAAATCACACGTGTGTATATCATGTAAATGAGGTCATGTCAAGCAAGGTCCCCCCCTCGTCCGCCCCTGCTACTACCACTAAAACTGTACACTTAATCTCTCTAATACCTAACCTGGTTACTGGTGTGTTTTCTTTTTATTCAAATGGTAAGAGATGATCATGAAAACTTAGCTTTGGTGTAGTTTGCTTCCTCAAAAGATGACAGGGGAGGAAAGGATGTAAAGAAGACAAAAAAGGTTACGAATGTCGCGGATCTCGTTGATCAAACTCGTTCTATTGCTGATCAGTCCACCTCACATACATTCCGGCACAAACGTTGTCTCCACAACTACTGATACTGAAGCTTATGATGCGTTTGCTCTTCGCTGAGACACTCCGACAAACACCCTTCTCCTCTCAAGTTCTTCACCTCGTTCACGTCATATTCCTCATGACGTCAGAATCCCCCAAAACAGCGTCATTGCCCACACAAACAAAAACAAAAAACCGTCGAACAGACTGTCTAGACGCCTGAATGCGACAACGAAAAAGTACTAGGAAGAAGTAGAGCCGAATACCCGGCTTCGCCGGGTACCCGGCACCGTACGCGATTGACGCCACACGAAAGAAGGGAGATAAACGCGCAAAACACTGGAGAAGATAAGGAAGAGTTACTGGGAATGGATGTACAGAAAAACCATAAAAAAACAAAATCGGTTCAGCGCTGCGCTCTGAAAGTCACCGAGACAAACGTCATTATAGAAACTGAAAAATTGCGCTCGCTAATTACCCTCGATGAGTCTTTAGAACTAACACGTCACGCCACATTTTCAGAGTGACGTTTCTTTGATTTGAAGTAATAGATTGCACAAGGCTTTAGAGATCAAGGTTCGAAAACAAGCGTCTTCAATTTAGCTGCCTCTACTGCAAGACATTTTCAGTGAAATACACGTAAGTACAGTATGTAGGATAAACAGAATACTAGGCCTACATGGCTTGCTGTGTCGTACCAGATTTACACTCGTTGCTTTTTCAAATAGTGAACAGCTCGCTTTCGCTCGCAGTTCAATATTAAACAAGTCGCGTAAGGCGAAAATACAATATTTAGTCAAGTAGCTGTCGAACTCACAGAATGAAACTGAACGCAATGCAACGCAGCAAGACCGTATACTCGTGGTCCACCGCTCACGGCATAGGCAGTGAAATTGACAAGAAGAGCGGGGTAGTGGTTACGCTATGCTGCATAGCACGCTTTTCTGTACCTCTCTTCGTTTTAACTTTCTGAGCGTGTTTTTAATCTAAACATATCATATCTATATATTTTTGGAATCAGGAACCGACAAGGAATAAGATGAAAGTGTTTTTAAATTGATTTCGAAAAAAAAAATTTGATAATAATTTTTATATATTTAATTTTCAGAGCTTGTTTTTAATCCGAATATAACATATTTATATGTTTTTGGAATCAGCAAATGATGGAGAATAAGATAAACGTAAATTTGGATCGTTTTATAAATTTTTAATTTTTTTTACAATTTTCAGATTTTTAATGACCAAAGTCATTAATTAATTTTTAAGCCACCAAGCTGAAATGCAATACCGAACCCCGGGCTTTGTCGAAGAGTACTTGACCAAAATTTCAACCAATTTGGTTGAAAAATGAGGGCGTGACAGTGCCGCCTCAACTTTCACGAAAAGCCGGATATGACGTCATCAAAGACATTTATCAAAAAAATGAAAAAAACGTTCGGGGATTTCATACCCAGGAACTCTCATGTCAAATTTCATAAAGATCGGTCCAGTAGTTTAGTCTGAATCGCTCTACACACACACACACACACACACACACACACACACACGCACATACACCACGACCCTCGTTTCGATTCCCCCTCGATGTTAAAATATTTAGTCAAAACTTGACTAAATATAAAAAGGCAGGGATTTAATGGACCAGCAAATTAGATGGACCAGCAGCAAAAAAGATAGACCAGCAGCAAAAAAGATGGGTTTCAACAGCAAATTAGCTGCGATAAATATTTTGGGAAGATTCCGAAGATTCCGACGATCACGGATTGTTGTCTTTCGTGGAGTACTTCAAGGGGTCATGAATCGACCGCAATGACACCTGGTACGAAGGCTACGCCCCGGGAATTCCTTTCACAAACAATGGACTGGAGGCAATAAACCAGACCATCAAACGTCAGAACACATTTCGTGAGAGGCTTGACTTGTCCAGATTCCTAACCCTTGTTGAAAGAGACATTGTCCTGAACTGGTCCAGAGAGAGAGACAACGCTCAGCCTGATCATATCCCAGTGACCCAAGAACCAGACAGAACCTTGCCCTGCTGGACGGCTGCCTATCAGTGGGCATCTTCAAACGCAAAGTCCATCAAGAGGAACCAGAAAGTGTTCGTGGCTTCGGAGTCGCTTCAGACCAGTTCCAGAGAGCCTCTTGGGAATCGTTTGACCAGTACAAGGAGAGCCGGAACTCGGTTTGGAGTCTGACCGTGGAGGACAACAGAATTGACTGCAATTGCCCTGTCTACATGAAGTCCAACATATGTAAACACTCACTTGGCATGGAAATCCGGCTGTCCATTTCTGAACCACCAGCGCAAGCAAAGACCGTCCCCCTGGGAGAGAAGCGAAAGAGGGGACGACTTATTTCTGCCCCATTTTTACTGTTTAAGAAATCTGCTTGGCTGTTCAATTAATCTATTCTGCTGTTGAATTCATCCAATTTGCTGCTTCACATTCGCTGCTCACTCCTTCCTATTTGCTGCTGAAACCATCTATTTTGCTGGTAAACAAATTTTATGCGAATTAAAAACAACTCGTGTAAATCTGGTACGACACAGCAAGCCATGCAGTATTCTCTATATATACAGGTCTGTAAACAAATCCATGTAAACTATTCTTTGGCACGATGACGTCAACTGAATTGAACTGAGGACGAAATCTGACGTAACTCCGATTACGTATCAATTAAAAAGAGAACGTCGTATATTTGTTTGGAAAGAAAATGAGCTCTGCTCCTTTGATGTATCCCACGACCATCAGCTAGTGGGAAACGAGATCCAGATGATCTAGAGTGTTAGCTATCTTCATCTGGTAAAAGGAGAAAGGCTGTACGGAAGTGGAGTTCAAAAGTGAGAACACGTATCTACTTTATTTAACAAAACATCCATAACAGACATGTCTACTGCCTGTTCGGAGTGAAGACACCATACATTGCCGCTATTTTTTTTATACAATTTACAAACGGGTTTAGTTGATACAGTGATTTGAGAAATGAGAAGCCGTAAGTATCTAGTGTGCAAAGCAGTTTCAAGTGGATTTTTCGCATAGTAAGGTGCTCCTGCAAAAATGGAAACAGACGACGTCAACAGAGGTAACGATGAACAATATTATTCTGTTTATCTTTTTCTGTTTTAGCTGCTTGAACGCAACAGGGCAATCCATTCTAGCAAGCATCATAGTGTCTGAGCATCATATTTTGAAATTTGTTGAAAACGGAAAACTGCATATATATAACTGCAAGTTTTTATATCTATATATATCTATATACGGCTTGTGTGTGTCTGTCTGTCACTTCGCGATGCACTGACGGCCAAAGACGGTTCTCGATGGATCTGCTTCACATTTGGTGGGCATATTCAGGTAGACCCCGCAGAACGTTCGACGTGTACAGAATCTTCAGAAAGTGAATTCCCTGGAAGAGAAGTGTTTGCGTGCATCTTTCTCTGTCGGCAGATTCACTCATTCCGATTCATTTCTTTGGCTGAGAATTTAGTGCATCAAACCTGGAATAAATCACACATGAAACTGACATTTGTAGCATTAAGTTGTTCAGTAACATACTGGTTATAAAGAAATGTATGAATAAACATGCGTTCGCTGAGTTTTGACATAACATTCAGGGCTCGTTATTTCTGTCGATTTAACCACCGCTCGTTAGCAGATCAAAGGGAGCAATCGTAAACTTTGACCCCTAACCTTTGAACTGCGCACAAAACGCTGACGTCACCACATAAAAAAGTACCGATAACCACTAACACTAACACTGTACACTTAACCAGTCTAGTTTTTGGCTGTGCCTGGTGTGTTGTTTACATTTCATCATCTCTTACCATTTCATAATTATTATTGTTTTTGTGTGTCTGTCGTGTATTTTGTTCCTTCGCACTTGTGAATGTATTGTGTTATGTTTTATTAAACGCTCCAATGATCAACCTTTTGTGTCAGTGTGAACTTGAGCAATCTATTTATTCCGGATTTCTTTATTATTTATTGCATGACGAAAAGGACACGAATTTGAACCCACAACTTCAAAATTAGTATGTGCACGCACGTGCATAGAAGTGTCAGTGTCTGTCTGTCTGTCCGATACAATTTAATTGTTCCACTCCCCAATCCCCTGTCTCAACAGTAGCATAGACTCACCAGTCTTTGTCTGTCCGATACAATCTCATTGTTTCACTCCTCCATCCCCTCATTGTCTCAACACTAGCATAGACCAACCAGTGGAACTGTCTGTCTGTCTGTCTGTCTGTCTGTCCGATACAATTTCATAGTTTCACTCCCCCATCCCCTGTCTCAACACTAGCATAGACCAACCAGTGTATGTTTGTCCGATACAATTTCATAGTTTCACTCCCCCATCCCCTGTCTCAACACTAGCATAGACCAACCAGTGTATGTTTGTCCGATACAATTTCATAGTTTCACTTCCCCATCCCCTGTCTCAACACTAGCATAGACCAACCAGTGTATGTTTGTCCGATACAATTTCATAGTTTCACTTCCCCATCCCCTGTCAACACAAGCATAGACCAACCAGTGTTTGTCTGTCTGTCTGTCTGTCTGTCTGTCAATTTCATTGTTCTACTTCCCCGTTCCCTGTCTCAACACAAGCATAGACCAACCAGTGTTACTGTTTGTCTGTCTGTCTGTCAATTTCATTGTTCCACTCCCCCATTCCCGGCTGTCTCAACACAAGCATAGACCAACCAGTGTTACTGTTTGTCTGTCTGTCTGTCAATTTCATTGTTCCACTCCCCCATTCCCGGCTGTCTCAACACAAGCATAGACCAACCAGTGTTACTGTTTGTCTGTCTGTCTGTCAATTTCATTGTTCCACTCCCCCATTCCCGGCTGTCTCAACACAAGCATAGACCAACCAGTGTTACTGTTTGTCTGTCTGTCTGTCAATTTCATTGTTCCACTCCCCCATTCCCGGCTGTCTCGACACAAGCATAGACCAACCAGTGTTTGTCTGTCTGTCTGTCTGTCTGTCTGTCAATTTCATTGTTCCACTCCCCCGTTCCCTGTCTCAACACAAGCAAAGACCAACCAGTGTTTGTCTGTCTGTCTGTCAATTTCATTGTTCCACTCCCCGTTCCCTGTCTCAACACAAGCATAGACCAACCAGTGTTTGTCTGTCTGTCTGTCTGTCTGTCTGTCAATTTCATTGTTCTACTCCCCGTTCCCTGTCTCAACACAAGCATAGACCAACCAGTGTTTGTCTGTCTGTCTGTCTGTCCGATACAATTTCATTGTTTCATTCCGCTCAACAGTAGTATAGACCATCCAGTGTCTGTCTTTATGTCTGTCTGTCCGATTTCATTGACATTGTTCCACTCCCCATCCTCTGTCTCAACAGCCACGGTAGCATAGACCAACCAGTGTCATTGTCTGTCTGATACTCCACCGTGTTTCAACAGGCCAAAGATGCAGCATGAACGCCTGTACAGAGCTAGCGAAAGGCTTCCTGGGGCGGATATTCACACGGTACGGGACGACAGTCGGCCTTCACCCTCTGCCCTTCATTGCCATCCCGCTCCTCGTCTTCGGCGGCCTGGGCGCTGGACTGCTGGCTCTGGACGAAGAGACGGACATGGAGAAAGTCTACTTTCCCATCAACAGCCGAGCGGCCAGGGACCGGCAATTCATCAGGGACACCTTCCCGGACCTCAGCAACGAGTCGTACAATTCCTTCTCCCCAAGCAACACTGGCGCCGCGGTCTCGCTACTCTTCTACAAGGCTGACAAGGGCAACATCCTCGCTCGTAAAACCCTGTCGCAGATAGCCTCGGTTGTGGAGCAAGTGAAAGCCCTTAGCGCCGACGTGGGGGGACAGACAATGAACTTCACGCGTTTGTGCGCCAGGTTTAAGTCTAAGTGTATCAGTCGAGGAGTTTTTATACTCGGCAAACCCGTTCAGGGCGCCCTTGAGGCGGGGATAGTCACATACCCTTACTGGAACGTATCAGGACGTATAGAGAACTTGTCCGGTTTTCTCGGAGGCGCTAAAGTTGAAAAGGGAAAGCTGGTGTCCGCCACTGTACTGAAAGTGACGTTCATCCTGGCTTCTAAGGCCCCCGCGTGGCAAAGCAAGTTCAAGTCGTTGGCAGCCAACCTCGACCTTGACGACGACCTCCAGGCGACCTACGAGACTCCGGACTCGCTTGGCGTGGAACTAAACAAGGGCACGAAAGGGGACATCAAGTTTTTCTCGCTGACCATCACCCTGTGTTGTACCTACGCCAGTGTGGTCAGCAGTGGGAGTGACCCTGTGTCCACTCGTGCCATGCTGGCCTTCGGGGGGATCTCGGCGGCCGGACTTGGCATCCTCGGCTCCCTGGGGCTGCTTAGTCTCTGCGGCGTCAAGTACGTCAACATTGTGGGTGTGGTCCCGTTTCTCATCATAGGTGAGACGCTTTCTTTTTTACATTTAGTCAAGTTTTGACTAAATGTTTTAACATAGAGGGGGAATCGAGACGAGGGTCGTGGTGTATGTGTGTCTGTGTGTGTGTGCGTGTGTGTGTGTAGAGCGATTCAGAGTAAACTACTGGACCAATCTTTATGAAATTTGACATGAGAGTTCCTGGGTATGATATCCCCGGACGTTTTTTTCATTTTTTTGATAAATGTCTTTGATGATGTCATATCCGGCTTTTTGTAAAAGTTGAGGCGGCACTGTCACACCCTCATTTTTCAATCAAATTGATTGACATTTTGGCCAAGCAATCTTCGACAAAGGCCGGACTTCGGTATTGCATTTCAGCTTGGTGGCTTAAAAATTAATTAATGACTTTGGTCATTAAAAATCAGAAAATTGTAATTAATTTTTTTTATTTTTTATAAAACGATCAAATTTACGTTCATCTTATTCTTCATTATTTTCTGATTCCAACAACATATAAATATGTTATATTCGGATTAAAAACAAGCTCTCAAAATTAAAAATATAAAAATTATGATCAAAATCAAATTTCCGAAATCGATTTAAAAACTATTTCATCTTATTCCTTGTCGGCTCCTGATTCCAAAAACATATAGATATGATATGTTTGGATTAAAAACACGCTCAGAAAGTTAAAACGAAGAGAGGTACAGAAAAGTGTGCTATGCAGCGCAGCGAAACCACTTCCGCGCTAAACAGTCTCGTCAGTTTCACTGCGTTTTGCACGAGCGGCGGACTACGGTCATTGTGAAAAAATGCAGTGCGTTCAGTTTCATTCTGTGAGTTCCACAGCTTGACTAAATGTAGTAATTTCGCCTTACGCGACTTGTTGTTTTTTGTCGCTGTTCCTTGTGCCGGTGTGTTCTCACACCGACCCGTCCAGGGTCAACTGCTCCATTCACATCCGAATTTCGTTCCGCTGCCAGACTTACCGATTTTACAGATGCTCAAGGGAGGGATGTCTGGTCGCTGCGGTGGGCTACCCTTCTAAATATGACACTGCACTCAGCTGCCGAGTCACTTCGACGGTGAGAAGATGTCTTATTACATAAGTCAAGAAGCTTTCTCTTTATAGGCGAGGAGCTTTCTTATCAACAGGTGAGAAATTGTCTTATTATATAAGGCAAGAAGCTTTCTGTTTATAGGTGAGAAACTTTCTGATCACAGGTGAAAAGATGTCTTATTACACAAGGCAAGAAGCTTTCTGTGTATAGGCAAAGATCTTTGGTATAGGTGAGAAGCTTTCTTATCACAGGTGAGATGTCTTTATATAACGGCAAGAAGCTTTCCGTTTATAGGTGAGACGCTTTTTTATCCACAGGTTTGTTTGTTTGTTTGTTTGTTTGTTTGCTTAACGCCCAGCCGACCACGAAGGGCCATATCAGGGCGGTGCTGCTTTGACATGTATATAACGTGCGCCACACACAAGACAGAAGTCGCAGCACAGGCTTCATGTCTCACCCAGTCACATTATTCTGACACCGGACCAACCAGTCCTAGCACTAACCCCATAATGCCAGACGCCAGGCGGAGCAGCCACTAGATTGCCAATTTTAAAGTCTTAGGTATGACCCGGCCGGGGTTCGAACCCACGACCTCCCAATCACGGGGCGGACGCCTTACCACTAGGCCACCGTGCCGGTATTATCCACAGGTGAGAAGATGTCTTATTATATAAGGCAAGAAGCTTTCTGTTTATAGATGAGATGCTTTCTCATCACAGGTGAGATGTCTTATTACATAAGGCAAGAAACGTTCTGTTTATAGGTGAGAAGCTTTCTCGTCATAGGTGAGAATATTTTGTTATAGGCAAGGACATTTCTTGTCATTGGTGATAAGGTTTCTTATCATAGGTGAGAAGCTTTCTGTTTATAGGCGAGAACCTCTCTTATGTAGTGTCAAGTACGTCAACATTGTGGGAATGGTCCCTTTACTTATCATAGGTGAGAAACGTTCTTATCACAGGTAAGAAGCTTTCTCGTTATAAGCGAGAACTTCTTCTTCTTCGTTCATGGGCTTAGACTCCCACGTTCACTCATGTTTTTAGCACGTGAGTGGATTTTTACGTGTATGACCGTTTTTACCCCGCCATTCAGGCAGCATACGCCGATTTCGGGGGAGGCATGCTGGGTATTTTCGTGTTTCTATAACCCACCGAACTCTGACATGGATTACAGGATCTTTTCCGTGCGCACTTGGTCTTGTTCTTGCGCGTACACACGAAGGGGGTTAGGTCACTAGCAGGTCTGCACATAAGTTGACCTGGGAGATCGAAAAAATCTCCACTCTTAACCCACTAGGCGGCAGCGACCGGGATTCGAGCTCACGAGGCCGACGTCTTACCACCACGCCATTGCGCCCGTCATAGGCGAGAATTATTCTGGTCACAGGGAAACGTTTTCTGATTACAAGTGGTAACCATTGAAGTCTGAATCGTGTGAGAAGTTAAAAGATTGCCTCACGAATTTGTCCCGGAGTGAGGCTAGCAATAGATTCAATCAATCAATCAATACTAGTGGTACCCGTGCTACGCACTTTGTGTGCTGCGCATGCGATGTCATTTTGTTGGTTATGTGCTTGTGAAAATGTTGTTTGCACCCCTCCCCCCCCCCCCCGCACATTATCCCGCATATAATGAATTATATTCTCTTGGGGAGCATGGGTTTCAATACATTTTGTTATTAATGAGATGCCATTTCATGATATGTGTGAATTTATATATTTAATCATTTTAACTTTATGTAATCAATGTTTGTATCTTATTAAACGAAGATCTAATGAGTTAAGGTGTTTGTTGCCATGAGTGTTTGTAGCAAGTTTGATGATTGGGAATTGCCATAGCTCAGTCTGGGATAGTTTGTACTCGTCCCCAAACAACTGAAGGACCATAGTTTGTTTACAGAAAGCTATAGACTGAGCCGTGAGATCCAGCCATTTATCTTGCCAGAGATCCGCATGGGATGTGTTGTTGATACTTGCAAAATTTAGCAAAGCAGCTATTTTGAAAAATATTTACTTAAACCAACAATACATCCATGTGGAGCACTGGTTACTTGAGGGATTACTGTGGTAATTGTGACCAAACGCCGCAAAAGGAAATCACACAATATCACAATTGTAATCATTTTAACACTTTAATAAAATTAACGAAAGAGATTATTAAAAATTGAAAAACCAAATTTATTTCACAAAAAAACACCAACAAAATAGTAGTTTTGTTATGACACGATAGTGACATCTCAAACACACACACACACACACACACACACACACAATCGAGTGCAGCATCCATGAACACACACACAGACAAACACACACACAATAAATGTACGTCCAATGGAACGTGTGCGCGTGTGTGTGGATGCTGTTTTCAGGTAATAGAACCCCCCACATGTATGGCCTATGCCATGGGTTAGAGAAGTAGAAAAAGCAAGATTCGTTCACCCCCCCCCCCCCCCCCCCCCACATGTAATGCGCCATGGGTCATAGATTTTTACGAAATGGAAATCTAAAACGTCCAAAATATATAATGATTCAAACGCATATTCAGACCTGGGAACCCCTGTTTTGCACTTTGACTATTCTCTGTTTCTCAAACAAACTTGGTGTATTATCAAAAAAATGAGCGTACTCCACACAGCGTGTATCCATGATTAAAACATGCCTCATGCGCGTCAAAATGGCGGGGGGAGACTGCAAATTCTCTATCTCTATAGTATAACCCCTGTGGCAGAATACAGCAAGGTTAGGAACACTTTACGAAAGTTTTACAGACTGATAAATGGGATTTACCTGTAGAGCCAGTTGATGCGACAGCAGATTGACAGCTGTCTCGATTCAAAGCTGGGCAGAAGCAAGCGGTCCGAATGTTGCCACGCTTTAGGTCTGACTAAAGACTGCGCGACCGCACGCGACTATACAAACAAACAAAATAAAATACAGCAGGAATGACGTTTGCATGAATCCATGATTACGTCTACATGAACAACAGTGATAAAAGTGCGCATCTCTTCCCAGCCGTGCAGCGCTTTGAAAGTTGGAAGCATTAAAATTTAAACGGGTAAAAGCCATCGTGAAGATACGAAAAAAAGGTATGACGTCTAAAATACATAATGATTCAAACGCATAGTATAACAACAGAAAATATATTCATGGTTCACACACACACACACACACACAATCGAGTGCACACATCCATGCTTATTTAAAGTCATGTACACACACACACACACACATACATGGCATCAAGCAATACACAATTAAATGACACATATGGAAAACGTATAATGAACATGAACATGGCAAGTAATTCACACCGTTACCTACTATAAAATTGATGATATATATATACCACTCACTTGCTATTCGCCTAAAAGCTTGCAGTGTGCTGTGACACATATAAGAAACCAGAAGAAAAAAGGACTTTACTTTGGCGAAAAGAGCATATGCTGCTTATTTTTGTACATAACTGCTATAACTGTATTTTTTCCGAACACTTACATGTAAAAAACATGGAGATATATCTTACCATTTCACTAAGACAGCCAAAATAACGGTCAAATTAAGGGGAGATCATGATGACGTACATGTCTATGGTTGCACCGTGGGGAAATATTTAGTCGCTGGAACCTATAAGGTTATACGGCGACTTATCAGATGATAATGTTTCGAACTTATCTTTTAAAAATTAAGTAAACAAATCTATGGAATATTTTGGAGTTCCATTAACAGATAAACAGATCTATCTATCTTCTTATTATTTTAGGTTCGTCTGGGGTAGAGAAATAAAACACACAGCTAGGTTCGTCTGAGGTGCGGTCGCGTAGTGTTTAGTCAAACCGTTCGCTTTCGGCCAATGGGATAGCTGGGATATTCTGTCTGCTACGACATTTCACGTTAAAAAGGCCTCAAAAAGCCATTTCGCTTTCGAAGTCGTCAATCTAACCCAGCCTATCGTCTTCATCGCGATCCGTTACTACGGGAAAACCGAGGGACAGGGTCCAAACCGGCGGGGTTTGGTAGGAGATACGTCCACACGGCGAAAAAGGCCACGCGTATTGAAGTTGAAGAAGAACCAATCACACATCTCTTTCGGCGAGGTCAAAGTTCACTGTTGTCTGCTCAAATTTGCGAGACAAACCTCTTCAAACTTTGTTCGTGGACAAAATTGGAAGTCGGGACCTAGCGGAATCGATTTCCTGGGTCACGTTGGCACAGCAACCGAAGGAGAAGGCACAAATCCGCGCGGTTTGGTCACAGGAATCGAAAAACCACCGAAAACCCTACCAGTATTATATAGTAGATGAGGCTTATATCGCGCGTATTCCGTGGGTACAGTTCTAAGCGCAGGGATTTTTTTTGATTTAAAAAAAAAAAAATTATGCAATTTATATCGCGCACATATTCAAGGCGCAGGGATTTATTTATGCCGTGTGAGATGGAAATTTTTTTACACAATACATCACGCATTCACATCGGCCAGCAGATCGCAGCCATTTTGGCGCATATCCTACTTTTCACGGCCTATTATTCCAAGTCACACGGGTATTTTGGTGGACATTTTTTTTTTATCTATGCCTATACAATTTTGCCAGGAAAGACCCTTTTGTCAATCGTGGGATCGTTAACGTGCACACCCCAATGTAGTGTACACGAAGGGACCTCGGTTTTTCGTCTCATCCGAAAGACTAGCACTTGAACCCACCACCTAGGTTAGGAAAGGGGGGAGAAAATTGCTAACGCCCTGACCCAGGGTCGAACTCGCAACCTCTCGCTTCCGAGATTAAGGTTTGTGTATGCAGATATGGGGGGAGGGGGGGGGGGATATCTAGATATGCGTCTGGTTGATCCTGGTCAAAGCAGTTTCAATGTCGCAATGGGATCGAGTTTGGTTCGATCCAAATGAAATTATAATTTTCTTGAACGTTTGTGGGGCTAGACCAGCAGATACTTTGTGACTGAATCATATTACTCATGACGAAGGTGAGTTGCATGAGCGATTTGCTCTTTATTGCACCCAAACCAGTGAGAATTTTCATCCCCATTAGCTGTCCTACGTGAGCCCCACGATCATATAAAATTATATGTAAATAAAAGGGACAACACGAGAATCATAAAGCAAGATTTCAGGAGTGACGTCACAAAAATCGGACACCCGCTTACGTCACTCCACGAACCTTTCAATGAACCTTTTAACTTCAGGAATTGGGATTGATGACATGTTCCTGCTGATGTCGGCGTGGAGTGAAAATCTTCCCAGCAACGAGAACGAGCAGACCGTTGATTTCGTACCAACCATCCTTGGCAAGACTTTCGCCAGCGCCGCTGTTGGTGTCACCATCACCTCCCTCACCGACTTCATTGCGTTTCTCTTTGGAACGATGTCTGTCTTCATGAGTGTTACCAATTTCTCCCTCTTCGCTGGTGAGTGTGTCGCTGGCGCGTTGTTCCTCACGCTATCTGTGGCAGGGCAAATCAGGCGATAGAAGAAAGAGAGAATGCTTTATAACCTACAAGTTTAATATTTCGCCTCTTAAGGGCCAGATATGGGTTATGTGATTCGAGTTTTACGCCCTCACGGCTTTTGATGAGATACACAAGTGTATGCGTGTTTAGGTGGTATCCGCTATCTGCAGAATGACCGAGGTCTTTTACGTGTCAGTGTGGTGACACGGGGAGGGATATCATTATGGCTTCCGTCTCTGGGTCTGCACTTAAAGTTGACACGTGTCTGTCCCGGCCCGAATTCTAACCTGCGACCTTAGGATCACAAGTCGAGTGCTCTACCAACTGAGCTACCGCCCCCCCTAGGCGATAGACAATGTACATGGGGTAAATATTAGAGGTTCATGTTGTTGCCGTTGTTGTTGTTGTTGTTGTTGTTGTTGTTGTTGTTGACCAACTAGCTGCTGTTCTTCTTCACATACGACCGTACTTTTCAGATTATGCTTTGAGTCTAACTTTACGGTGGAGGGTGTATGTGTAATCACCAATAAGTTAACTGGAAATAATTGTGAATCATGTCTTCGTCGTTCTCGACCATACTGAGCTCTCTCGCTTTTACGGGCTCCTGTTGTTTTCCTTTTTTGTTTGTTTTTCGCATGGACAAAAGACAGAAGGTATGAAAGTCAACAAGTTGTATCATCCGTTTGCAGGTTTTGCAGTCATCTTCGGTTACATCTGCAACCTCACCTTTTTCGGAGGATGCCTGGCCTATCACGGGCGACGCGTGTTTTCCTCTCGCCACTATCTCACCTGTCTGAAGACCAAGCCACGCGAAGAATTGAAAGCAGAACGGTCCTGCTACTTCGCCCTCTGCTGTGGCGGTGCCAAGCCCAAGGGGCCGAGGGATGACGAGAGCTACTGCGAGCTACTCCCGCGCAAGCTGCTGCCCAAACTGTTCCAGAACACTGTTGTCTGCGTGGTGATTGTGGCTCTCTTTGTGGGCTACCTTGCTCTGGTCATCTATGGCGCGGTGCACCTGAAGCAAGGCTTGGTGCTGGAAAATCTCGTGTCCCCATCGTCCTACTACTATGAATACCTCACTCTAACTAAAGAATACTTTACCGGCCAATTGCCCATCAACTTTGTGGTCAAAGCCAAGATGGACTATACGGGAGAAGCTGGTCAACAATTTCTGGACTTGCTGAAGAAAGCACGCACAGACTCTGCAATCAACTCCGACTTTGAGAGGTGTTGGCTGACGGCTTACCGTAGCTCCGGGTACTTTAACGCCACCTCATCGACGGACTTTGTGCCTAATCTTCAGAAGTTTCTGGCAGTGGCCCCAACCTTCCGATCTGACGTGGTACTGGTTGGCATGGACATCATTGCCTCAGGCTGCTACGTTCTCTCCAAACCTTCCGACGAGCAGTACCGGAGGGCCGAACTGATGGTACGAATGCGGCAGCTGGCCGACGACTCCCCACTGCCTGTGATGGCTTTCCACCTGGCCTTCCTGGCGTACGAGCAGTTTATTGCCGTGCTGCCGGCCACGCTGAAGATGGTGGGCTGTGCCGTGGCCACCATCATCGTCATCACAGCTCTGTTCCTGCAGCACGTGCTGATGGTTTTCCTCGTCACTCTCACCATCGTGATGATCATCACCGGCATATTTGGCTTCATGTACTTCTGGGACATCACGCTGTCCTCCATTACCATGATCCATCTCGTCATGAGCGTCGGCTTCTCCGTCGACTTCTCCGCCCACGTCTGCTCCGCCTATCTCATGTCTGGCTGCAGCTCGCG
The DNA here is from genome assembly GCF_037325665.1 of Littorina saxatilis. NCBI lineage: Eukaryota > Metazoa > Mollusca > Gastropoda > Littorinimorpha > Littorinidae > Littorina > Littorina saxatilis. The sequence goes on from NC_090249.1 coordinate 49,995,611, forward strand.
CCAAGGTCGCGCTCGTGACGCCATCTCCCACGCGGCCGCTCCCATCTTTAACGCCGGCATGTCCACGCTGCTGGGTGTCGTCTTTCTGGCGGCCTCCGACTCCTACGTCTTCATAACCTTCTTCCGCATCATGGTGCTGGTGATCGTGCTGGGGATGCTGCACGCCGTCCTCTTCCTGCCCGCGGTGCTCTCCCTCGTGGGGCCCACGGGGGGCGTGGGTGTGCTTGGCGGTGATGGAGAGCTGCAGCCTGACCCTCAGCCTGATCCCTTGGCTTCAGCCCAAGATAATTCCTCCCCACCTCAGCCCCTAGCGACCGTCCCAGAGACCACACAAAAGACCTCCCCATCTCCGTCCTCGGTATCAGCCACCGAGACCTCCCCATCTCAGTCCTCGGTATCAGTCCCAGAGACCTCCCCATCTCAGCCCCTAGCGTCCGTCCCAAAGACCTTACCACATACCTCCACAGTTGTATAGACCATACCACAAACCTCCCCATCTCAGTCCTCGGTATCAGTCCCATAGACCTTACCACAGACCTCCACAGTTGTATAGACCATACCACAAACCTCCCCATCTCAGTCCTCAGTATCAGTCCCATAGACCTTACCACAGACCTCCACATCTCAGCCCTCGGTATCAGTCCCACAGACCTTACCACAAACCTCCCCATCTCAGTCCTCGGTATCAGTCTCATAGACCTTACCACAGACCTCCCCGACTCAGCCCTCGGTATCAGTCCCATAGACCTTACCACAGACCTCCCCATCTCAGTCCTCTGTATCAGTCTCATAGACCTTTCCACAGACCTTCCCATCTCAGTCCTCGGTATCAGTCCTATAGACCTTACCACAGACCTCCACATCTCAGTCCTCGGTATCAGTCCTATAGACCTTACCACAGACCTCCCCATCTCAGTCCTCGGTATCAGTCCTATAGACCTTACCACTGACCTCCACATCTCAGTCCTCTGTATCAGTCTCATAGACCTTTCCACAGACCTCCCAATCTCAGTCCTCGGGAATCAGTCTCATAGTCATAGACCTTACCACAGACCTTCCCATCTCAGTCCTCGTGATCAGTCCTATAAACCTAACCACAGACCTCCCCATCTCAGTCCTCGGTATCAGTCCCAGAGACCTTACCACAGACCTCCACATCTCAGTTCTCGGTATCAGTCCTATAGACCTTACCACAGACCTCCCCATCTCAGTCCTCGGTATCAGTCCCATAGACCTTACCACAGACCTCCCCATCTCAGTCCTCGGTATCAGTCCTATAAACCTTACCACAGCCCTCCCCATCTCAGTCCTCGGTATCTGTCCCACTGACCTTACCACAGACCTCCACATCTCAGCCCTCGGTATCTGTCCCACAGACCTTACCACAGACCTCCCCATCTCAGTCCTCCGTATCAGTCCCACAGACCTTACCACAGACCTCCCCATCTCAGTCCTCGGTATCAGTCCCACAGACCTTACCACAGACCTCCCCATCTCAGTCCTCGGTATCTGTCCCACAGACCTTACCACAGACCTCCCCATCTCAGTCCTCGGTATCAGTCCTATAGACCTTACCACAGACCTCCCCATCTCAGTCCTCGGTATCAGTCCTATAAACCTTACCACAGACCTCCCCATCTCAGTCCTCGGTATCTGTTCCACAGACCTTACCACAGACCTCCACATCTCAGTCCTCGGTATCAGTCCTATAGACCTTACCACAGACCTCCACATCTCAGTCCTCGGTATCAGTCCTATAGACCTTACCACGGACCTCCCCATCTCAGTCCTCGGTATCTGTCCCACAGACCTTACCACAGACCTCCACATCTCAGTCCTCGGTATCAGTCCTTTAAACCTTACCACAGACCTCCCCATCTCAGTCCTCGGTATCTGTCCCACAGACCTTACCACAGACCTCCACATCTCAGTCCTCGGTATCAGTCCCACAGACCTTACCACAGACCTCCACATCTCAGTCCTCGGTATCAGTCCTATAGACCTTACCACAGACCTCCACATCTCAGTCCTCGGTATCAGTCCCACAGACCTTACCACAGACCTCCCCATCTCAGTCCTCGGTATCAGTCCCACAGACCTTACCACAGACCTCCACATCTCAGTCCTCGGCATCAGTCCCACAGACCTTACCACAGACCTCCCCGTTTCAGTCCTCGGTATCAGTCCAATAGACCTTACCACAGACCTCCCCATCTCAGTCATCGGTATGAGTCGTATAGACCTTACCACAGACCTCCACATCTCATTTTTCGTCCGTGTTATCACCCAAAGACCTGTACGTCTCAGCCTCAACCCGCCCCCCTCTGTCCCAGACATCTCCTCGGCAAAGACAGCCCAGTATCAGCCCTCGGCGTCAGTCCAAGAGAGTCCAGTAGACAATGAGTCAAAATGGATTACCTAGTTGACCTGCAACAGGCTTGAACAAGTGCTCATCAATACGATCCCCAGCCCCATAGAACTCTGGTTCCTTCCCTCCATATAATAGTTTTATTTGTGTGCGTGTGTATGTGTGTGTGTGAGTGCACGTGTGTTACTAGAGGGCTAGAAGCATAGTGTATATATACCTGTATATATATATATACTCAAAGGCGTAAGCAAGCGAGAAGTGGGCAGACGACTTGGAGTGTCCCATTCTGTCGTGGTCAGGCTGCATCAAAAGTTCCAGGCCACCAACAGCGTTCTGGAGAGGCCCAGGTCAGGACGGCCTAAGAAGACAACACAGCGTGAAGATCGCTTCATCAGAAGACAAGCTCTGCAGCAGCGAGGCACCACTGCAAACATCATCAGGGGCCAGCTGAGGGTGGCAACAAACACCAACGTCAGCACGAAAACCAACCACAAACGCCTGCACGAAGTTGGCCTGCGATCACGTCGTCCAGCTGTACGGCCACAACTGACAGCAGCTCATCGCCAGGCTCGTTTGGTGTTCTGTCAGAACCATGCCAGGTGGACACGCCAGCAATGGGCCGATGTGCTGTTCAGCGATTAGTCCCGCTTTAATCTGCACCATCATGACGGTCGGGCTCGTGTAGGGAGGCGTCAGGGTGAGCGGTACAACAACGGTTTGGTGCAGGAGAGGGTGGCCTTCGGCGGGGGCTCCATCATGGTGTGGCGGGCCTTCAGTTTTCGACACAGAACCCCCTTCTACCACATTGTTGGCAACCTGACGGGCCAGTGCTACAGAGATGAGATTGTCGCCCCTTTGGTTCTACCCGCTCTACACCAGATTGGTGTGCAGGCTGTGTTCCAGGACGATAACGCGACACCTCACAGAGCGAGGCTGGTCAACAACTTCATCCAGCAGGCTGGTGTCACCAGGATGAAGTGGCCGGCCTGCAGCCCTGATTTCAACCCCATCGAGCACCTGTGGGATGAGCTGGACAGGCGAGTGAGGAACAACCACCCACCCCCAAGGAACCTGCAGCAACTGCTTCAGTTCCTGCAAATCGAATGGCAGGCCATTCCTCAGGCCTTCTGCAGGAAGCTGGTAAACTCGATGCGGAACAGGACTTCAGAAGGCATCGCAAAATGCGGCGGACACACCCATTACTGAACTGTTCGAATTTGCAAATTTTGTTTTCGACCCCCATGTTGTTTTAGAGCTTGTTGACACGTAATGCGTGAATAAAATGTCACCATATTTTGGAAAAGGATCGCAGAGATAATGAATTAAACATGTTACAAATTTGATTCAATTTTGTTTGGTGGTTTGGAAGCTGTGTGTTTGCGTAAGTGGTCCCTAACTTTTTCCTATGAGTATATATTCATGTATATACATAATAGATGATGAACCGTGAGTTCTATGCATGAAATTCACTCTGAATACTAATAATTACAGAAACAGCACAACCATGCCAGAACTCACAAAACGGCAAAAGAAAACAAAGCACCCTCACTGGAAGCTTCATACATTTATTTCCAGACAACTGAAACTGTGTACACTCTGTCGCACTGATACATACATGTAACAAAACCATATTTATCATCAATATTTACACATATATAAAAATGTAATTATCTTCCATGATGATATCTGTGTTTGCTATATATTTCAACTCTGTGAGTTGTACAAAGAAACAGAAGTGAGAGGAGGGGGGGAAATGCTGCAAGACCAAAAAAATTCAACAACAACGTTTCATCATCAACATCACCATTCAAGTTGACATAACAGACAGACATGAAAAACGTGTGAAATAATTTGTTTTAGATTATTCTGTCAGAATAGAGAAACGTTCCTCTCTGTTAAAATGCACAGATCTCTCGCACAAGGCAGTTACACATTCTCATCTCAAAAGGCTCTGCCTTCCCTACACATGTTCCACAAACGTTCAACACATACAATCACTTTGAAAAATGTCACGCTGAACACATACAAGCAATGTAAGCGTTTACAGAGGGTCTAACGCAGTAACAATATCAGGAAAACTTGCTTCAACAATGGAAAAAAACGGCCATCAGCCAAAAAGCTAGCTGATATTATGAAGGGGGAAGTGATGGATTATTTGAATGTCAGTAAATTCAAAGAAACATTATGATAGCATGTACACGACCCAAACAAGTTCAGGTAGTTGCAGTTTTATGAGTGTAAATAAAATTGCATTTTGCCAGAAATAGGTACAAATTAGTCCAACTATACTCCAACACAGTGCAAGTTAAAACTGACTTTTCTATCTTCAAATAAATCTATAGGAATTAATAGTGTATACAATTGAAAACAGAATTCATTTGAAATTGAATACAAAACTGAAATTTCTGTACAGAAGACAGGGGGAGAATCAGGCGTCCTGAGGGTAATAAATGCTTCACCTTTTAAAGGCATATGTACTCGATGACTATACACGCTAATTGCTTTACCAACAGCTGGAGACATGCTAAATTAAGTTCCATGCAAAATATTGTGGTCTGGGACCCCTTCAATGTTGAGATATGTTAATTTTCATTTTGATCTGGATCGTCCTATTTATAGATTTGGCAACACATGTAACGTTGATGCAAGGGAGCTAACACCGCGGCTTTGTTGACATCCTAACTTTTTCAGAGGCTAGAACAAGCTGTAATGCATGTATTATGGTCCGCGCATGGTGACATATCGTCATTATATGGTCTTATGGTGCGTTTGACATCGATTATGGGCAAACTACACTTTGTAAACACGGGAGCGCGTACATATGCCTTTAACCATGGCTACCTAATTTTTAGAGGTGCCAAACCTCTCTTCTCAGTATCATTTGAAAACTGTCAACTCTATTCAGTTATATTCAGCAATTAAAGTACTATTTTGGCGAGAACAATTTAGCCAGTGTCTCAGAAGCATTGTTAGTGTTTGCAACAAAGCTAGCATATCATTTATAATGCTATCTGTTGTGATTTTGTTTGTTGTCTGTTCAATTTACAGTCATTTGTTTCTGTACGTTATGCATGTAAAAGCATATAACGCAAAGTCTGCAATGTCATTGCTCATGTGCGCCAAATCGAAAGAGATTATCTGTGTACTTGGAGTTGGCAATATTGGTGTCTAATCAATCACGTTAAATTCATTTTAGCTGACAAAATTCTGTGGTACAACTACAAATGTCCGTTTGCAAAGTATCTGAGCTGAGGTTGAGATAAATGTCTGTTGTTTTTGAAACTGATAATTAATTTAAGCAAGGTTACTATTTTAAATCTTCCTCTTGAAAGCAGTAAATGAAACAAGAGAATTTAAAGGATGACAATGATGAGCAATCAACAAAGGTGTCTTGCACATTGAATAAACAACTGGGAGTATGCAAGGTTATGAAGAAATTCAAGAAGATAACATGACATTTGACAAAGGGAGGAATACCCCACTATCTAAAAAAAAAAAGCAAAGAAAAAAAAAAGCACCTTTTATAATCCTGAGCAACATTCTGCAAGGATCGGTTTCACTGTTGCCAATGTTTGGCTTCCACTAAACGGGATGCATAATGAAACATCTCAAGATTGAAATCCCCACCCCCACCCCCTCTTCCCATTCCCAGCATGTGCAACAAACCTTGCCCCAAATACGCAGGGCTACAAAATCACATCACTGTTGCGATCACTCACAATCACATTCACACCTGCCCTGCATAGACTTTCTCCGTAATTCATCAACAACAAAATGCATTGCATGATTGTAAATGGAGGACTGTTGTCACATTCACAAACAATACTTACAAAAACAACAACAGTAAACAAATAGTCGCACTTAAAAGCTCCCATCCAAACTCACTTTTATCTCTTGAGAGTTTGTTGTTTTTACATTTGGTTTGGTTTTTTTGTTTGTGTTAAAATATTAGCATCTTCTTTCCAATGCGGACACATTGCTTTCAACAGTTGAACAGTAGGTAGAATGGGTATCAACTGATGCTATAGGGGGTAAGAAACAATTTTTACATATATATATTCATATCATATGCAGAAATATGTCATGATGCTCAACAAAGATTGGCTTAAAAACACATAACTATTTCTCAAAGACAGATACTATACACATTTCTTGTTTATTGCTTTTTTCGTTACTTTAAGTCATTGCTCTGTGTTGCAGTGAATCAACCTCATCATTCATAGTGGCCTGAGGTAGTCCCACTGTATCAAATCGATGAAATCTTTGAATTCAATCATCACATATATCTGCATTCCAACAGTTAATGAATGATCCTTTCTGTTTATTATAGCGTCTCTCAAACTAATCTTGAACGTGAGAAACAGGCACAAGTCTATTGTGCACCCAACACCATTCTCACAGTTTCGACACCACACTCATCCGCCGATGGTGGAATGTAAATGTATCATGGAGAACTTGCATGAAAAGTACTTACACACACAGTCAACGGCACTCGCACAGTACAGTAAGGATAGACAAACAAAACAAGGTATAAATAGCACTGTGGTACCTGCCATGTCCGGCCCCTCCAATGAGAAGACAACTTCCAATAAAGGACACCTTCAGTTGGCCCTTTGACAAAATTCTGCCTTGAAACTAAAGGCCACCTGCTTGTTTTGTTTGTTTGCTCGTTCATGGGCTGAAACTCCCACGGCTTTTACGTGTATGACCGTTTTTACCCCGCCATTTAGGCAGCCATACGCCGCTTTCGGAGGAAGCATGCTGGGTATTTTCGTGTTTCTATAACCCACCGAACTCTGACATGGATTACAGGATCTTTTTCGTGCGCACTTGGTCTTGTGCTTGCGTGTACACACGGGGGTGTTCGGACACCGAGGAGAGTCTGCACACAAAGTTGACTCTGAGAAATAAATCTCTCGCCGAACGTGGGGACGAACTCACGCTGACAGCGGCCAACTGGATACAAATCCAGCGCGCTACCGACTGAGCTACATCCCCGCCCAAGGCCACATGCAATGTGGTGCCAAGAGTGTCCTTTCATCACAGGTACCACTGTATACTGCCAATCCAGTAAGAGGTGTTTCTGTGTTATCTACTCTGGTACCCTTCCACGTGCTACTGCTACGCCACCAAAGATCAACTTTCACTAATTCTCCTGGACTGCAATGGGGTAACTCAATCCCATCGGAGTTTGCCCACAAGACAATAATTTTACACACTTGTACACCACATTTTATCCAACATTTCAACAGCATAAACAATTCAACATTACTTTACTTTAAGATAAATGCAGAACCTATCAAAGCCTCTACATCGCAGTGTGGTCAAAATCAAAATGGACCCATTAGAAAACCATGGCTAGACATTATATAAACTAATAAACCAGGGATAGGGTAGGTTATTCACGCTAAACAACTTTGTTGATGCTATACTTTCAAAGCTCGCCATTTCTATAGAGAAACATGACCCTTTCTGCAACAATTCCTGCATAAAAGTTAAAACAGGAAAAATTTCCTACACATTAATTAAACTGCATAAATTCTGTCAAATAAACTTAGTTTGCTCTTCTAGATTAATGCAACACACACGTTTCTATGAACCAAGGAGCACCAACCAACACATTGCCCAAAACGATATCTCAAAATTTCACAAAACATGTCTATCCGGTCTTGCAGACCAGACAAATCCATGACCACATTGCCAAATAAGGAACCATTTTGGGCGGATGAAGAAAGGGAGAGCGATGGGAAAGGGTACAGTTGTGGAAGGAAGGAAAACAACGGGGTACACTTCGGTGAGGAGCCTCACATGTAATGTATCTCAATTCAAATGTGCGTCACAGATTCAGGGTAATGATATAAAATGCAACACTGAGTGCCAAACAAAATCAATTATTTTGTTGTTGTTGTTGCATGAAAAGCAAACATGTGCACGTGCTGTGTGTGTAGTAGGGCTCTGAACGCGTGCAGAAGTTGTCCGGTTTGAACACAGCGTCACCTGCACAGAGTTGATGCTGGTGCCTGGCACGAGTCATGAATCGTCCACCAGCCCCAAGTACCAACACTGGCTGTCTCATCACATCTTGGCCAGCTCTTGCCTCACAACTTCCCAGCACTGGGTATTTCCCTTATTCCAAGTACTGGGAATTCCGTTTATTCCAGCATTGGGTATTTCCATTTAACCGTAGATGATGTCATCCTGCCACGGAAGATGAGGTAGCATTTCCCCCAACTCTCCATCACTGTCGTGTGCATAACACTATGTATGCAATGATCCTCCAAACGTGCCAGCAACACGATCACGATGAAATAAACTGAAGAAAGTTTCACAGAGACAATTTTAGATACACCAGATCGTAACTTGGCCAGCAACTTTTTTTTTCCTATTTAAAAAAAAAAGGACAGACACACCCACAAAAAACCCCAACCCCATTAATTAAACACAGAAGAGATGTGGTACTGGAAGGAAAACAACGATGGCTATTTGCAATATCCATTGCTCCAGATGGGAAGATCACAATTCCAGAGTCCCCTGTTGTTGCACACTGATGAATATTCCATCCTGACAAGGTGGTGTTGGGATGTGAGCAGGATGACCGCTGGCTGCCGACTCCACAGCGACTGACCAATGGTGGAGAGTTGGTGGTGGGTGAACACCAGGAAAGGCTACCACAAGTGAAAAATGCGCAGCGTCCAGTACACAATGCAGGCCATTGTGTTGGTGTTGGTGGCTACTCCCCCAGTGAAGAGAGGAAAGAGGGGTGAGGACGAGTGAGGACTGTCTTTATCAGTGCGATAGACTGCAGCGGTGGAGAGCAGAAATGCGAGTGCCTCCCTCCCTCTCTCTCTCACTCACTCTGCCGGCGCTTTGCTCGTCTCTCTCACGGTCGGTGAAATCTGAAAAACACAGCATGGTCCAGTGATTATACAGTCCAACCATGTACATAACCACCACCTGCCCACAATCGCCACACCAAAGGATCCCAATACATTTTAAATTTTTAATTGACCTTTGTATAGCGACCACCTATCTCTAACGACCTTTTAGGTCAGTCCCTTGGGTGGTTGTTACAGACGGATTCCATTGAACTAGCCTTTTTGAAAACTATTTTGATAGGTACAGATCACCTCTTGAGAACTATGTGTGGAAAATGACCACCCCAAAGGGTCACCGACAGGCTTTTTCTAAATAGTTCGCCTTTCCATAACCACCACCTGTCTATAACGACCATTTTTGGTTGGTCCCTTGGCTGGTCCTTATAGACAAGTTCCACTGTATTTCTCTGCAAGTAGGATTTCTAAAGTTTAGAATTTTTATGCCAAAGAGCCGTATCATATTCCTGCATGTAGCAACTTTGTTATGAAGGTAATAGCAAAATCTTTTGAATCAAATATTAACAATCAACTATTCACTCCCATACACTCTCAGTAATAAAATGAGTAGCAGCGTTGTGTTTATTATGGTGAGTGAAATTGTTCAGCCAACAAACCTTGTGAGATGCTTACTCTCCTCGTGCACGTCCATCTCTTTGCTCTTGAACTCGTTCAGCTCCTTGCGAATCACCGCCTGCACACACACACACAAAGCATGTCAGTCAAGCTTACACATCTCGGCATTTAACAGACCTTTCTTTTCTTTATTTGGTGTTTAACGTCGTTTTCAACCACGAAGGTTATATCGCGACGGGGAAAGGGGGGAGATAGGATAGAGCCACTTGTCAATTGTTTCTTGTTCACAAAAGCACTAATCAAAAATTTGCTCCAGGGGCTTACAACGTAGTACAATGGAGAATGCAAGTTTCCAGTACAAAGGACTTAACATTTCTTACATACTGCTTGACTAAAATTGACTATATTCTATACAAGAAACAAGGGTAAAAAGAGAAACAGAATCCGTTAGTCGCCTCTTACGACATGCTGGGGAGCATCGGGTAAATTCTTCCCCCTAACCCGCGGGGGGTTTTAACAGACCTCGGAACCCCTGTATTGTACTTGGAGTACTGTATTCTCAAACAAACTTGGTGTATTTTCAGAAAAATGAGCGTACACATGTACTCCACACAGCATTTGAACATCCATGCTTCAACCATGCATCCGTCGCACCGTTAATTCAGTTTACTAAAACATTTAAAACAAATGCTTCTTTCAATGTTTACTGACAAAACTTATAATCATGTGTCAAAATACTGGATCAGCTTCGAGATGCGCTTGAGAAAAATTAGTCATGGACATTTTTTGGTGGTATTTTTTGTCAACTGACTGTACAGATCGTGTTCTAGACAATCATGCGTATAAAATACGGCAAAATTGTATGAGTTCCCAGGTCTGATTTAGCTATGACAGCATTACAGACGTGCCTACCTGTAAAATGACGCTTCAGAAGTATTGAGTCCAATTCTAAGTACATACAATGGAATCACCAAAAGGTCTTATCTCAAGACCTCCACAAATCTGAGAAAATCAGGTCTTAAAAAGGAGGGAGTAATGGGGGTAATTTTACAGAGGTTATAAACAGAAAATCTGAGAAAAAAGGGAGGGAGTCTTAAATTAGGGCGTCTTTGAAGAGGGGTGCCACTGTAGTGGAGCACTGTTTTCACCAGCAGGCAACAAAGTCAGACTTCAATTTATAATTCCCGTCACAGGTGACACAGCGACAGAGAGAGAGGGAGGAAGAGAGAGGGAGACAGAGAGAGGCGTATACTTTGTCTTGGGGTTAGCTTGGTCCAGAGAGAAGAATAACAAGAAGGGCAAAGCCCATACGACTCACATGCTTGACCTTGACCTTTACATAGCAATGACATCATACACTAAGAACTGCTTTACACATTTTTCCTACCAAAATACATGTGACCTTGACCCAAGGTCAAGGTCATCCAAGGTCATGCAACACAAAGCTGTTAATTCAAGACATAGGAAGTACAATGGTGCTTATTGGCTCTTTCTACCATGAGATATGGTCACTTTTAGTGGTTCACTACCTTATTTTGGTCACATTTCATAAGGGTCAAAGTGACCTTGACCTTGATCATATGTGACCAAATGTGTCTCATGATGAAAGCATAACATGTGCCCCACATAATTTTTAAGTTTGAAACAGTTATCTTCCATAGTTCAGGGTCAAGGTCACTTCAAAATATGTATACAATCCAACTTTGAAGAGCTCCTGTGACCTTGACCTTGAAGCAAGGTAAACCAAACTGGTATCAAAAGATGGGGCTTACTTTGCCCTATATATCATATATAGGTGAGGTATTGAATCTCAAAAACTTCAGAGAAAATGGGAAAAATGGGAAAAATAGCTGTTTTTTAGACAACATTTATGGCCCCTGCGACCTTGACCTTGAAGCAAGGTCAAGATGCTATGTATGTTTTTTGGGGCCTTGTCATCATACACCATCTTGCCAAATTTGGTACTGATAGACTGAATAGTGTCCAAGAAATATCCAACGTTAAAGTTTTCCGGACGGACGGACGGACGGACGACTCGGGTGAGTACATAGACTCACTTTTGCTTCGCATGTGAGTCAAAAAGAGAGAGAGAGGGAGAGAGAGACTCCGAGATACTCTTGGAGAGAGAGGAAGAGACAGAGAGAGAAAAAGAGAGGTATTTAACTTGTCTTTGGGGGTTAGTTTGGTCCAGAGAGAAAGAGAGGGATAGAGAGAGAATTATAGAGAAAGAGAGAGACTCTCAGATATACACTCAGGAAGAGGGAGAAAGAGAGAGAGACTCAGTGAGAGAGAGAGAGACTCAGAGAGAGAGGTGTTTACCTTGTCTTTGGGGGTTAGCTTGGTCCAGGGTTTGTCTGCGCGGCGATCGTATTCAGAGGCGGAGGTGACCTCAATGTAGTCGTTGAACTTGATGATCTTCCTCTCCCTCAGTTCCTCCACGCTTGGTCGAAAACTCAGCTGAAAGTTTACAGTTTTAGTTTGATCAGTCTTCTTCTCCTCTTCTTCATTACCTTCATCATCACTTGAAACGTGTGTATAGTAATGTTTGTGTTTCGTTTCATTCATTAGTATTGTTTGCATTTTAATTTCTTTCTTTAGCGATAATCTTTTAGTATACTTGTAATTTGATTGTATGTGTGTGTGTGTGTGTGTACTGTGTGTGTGTGTGTGTGTGTGTGAGTGTGTGTGACTGAGGGTGTGTGTGTGTGTATCTAAGGACAGATTGTAAGAAAAGGCCTAGCCTTAAATTTTTATCCTTGTTAAATAAAGTTCAGTTCAGTTCAGTTCGCTTCTTTAGATGTCCACTCCTGTGGCGTATGCGGATGCTGCAGTTTGATTAGTGTGCAATACATTTGTCTTATTCTCCATATTGCACACATACACACACCAGCATAGCTACACTCACTCAATCATGGGTGTCATCTTCAAGAAGTCATGTGCTACCAAAGCAGACTACCACTTCTAAATCAGCTACATTACCTCCCTTTATGCAACTTTTGTGAGGCAGACGCACAGTCACAGACACACAATCTATCATGGATGCAATCTTCAAGAAGCAAGGTGAGACTGCTGCTTCCTACTTTCCACACAAGCTGCATTACCTCCCTTTACATATATGGCTGAATGGTTGCATCAAAAGAATCCGCCAGGGTGTTGATTTTTCAAATGTGTCCAATTGGAAGGCTCCCATCCCAGGTAAAAACCAGATTTTTGGTCTACACCGCCTCTTCGCACCATCTTGCTTACCTTTCTGATGAGGAATCTTCTCTTTTCCTCCTTCTCTGCCAGATATTCATCTGTGGACTGGTCTGAAAGAAAATAACCACACTTTGTCACAAATGGCACATTTTCCTGACATACACAAGTCTCGTTGTTGATATTAGGTGTGGGCACTAGGGTGTGTGAAATAGCCTGAAAATGACCTAAAAGTCTAAAATAGTGAACTTATTCCTAACTTGAATCTCAAAAACTGCTCTATCAAAAACAGATTCACTTAATGCCCAATATGATGTCATCAAAGACATTTATCCAAAAAATGGGAAAATACAGGTATGGGGATATCATCTGGAAGAATGTTTCTGCAAAGTTTCATAAAGAACTGTCCAGTTGTTTCCTGGGAATCGCTCTCCACACACATACACACAGACACAAACACACCACCACAACCATTTTTGTCTTGATTCCTAGTTTATCTGAAAACTTGACTGAATGTAAAAAGAAAAGGAAAAACCCAAAGTATTGAAATGTACTCACACTGACTGTGTATAATGTTCCTGTTCTCCAGCTCCTCCAGAGTTGGACGTAAACTCAAGCGCCTGGAAACAAACAAACAAACAAGCGATCAAAATTCACCATCCCGCATCCAGCAGACACAAGTTCATACAAATTTTGTCCATCACTCATCACAAATATCTTTGAATGTGCTTGTTTACCTGGAGCGGTTTCTTTTTCTTTAGTTTTGCAAAGCCTAATATTAATTTTGGCGAAGTGGATTTCGCAAAGTCTACTTCACAAAGCTTGCTGCACAAAGCTTTAGCACTGAGTTTTCAGAAAAAAGACTTTACGAAGTCAACTTCGGGCTCAATAGACAAATTCCGAAAATAACTCTGTCGGGTTTGTATGGGTTGTGAAAGAGTGAATGCCCTTGCTTTTTATTCGGACAAACATTGGAGGGGCCAATCACTAGCAAGGGAATCATGTGGACAAGAGCACGTGTGAAGTTATTTGTCAGAGCAAAAGCAAGAGTACAAACCCGACAGTTATATCTGAAAATCTTATTTACAGGACAGCCGAGACTTTTCTCATGAATGGGGCGCGCAGGATTTGCATACATGGTACTTGGATAGTGTGTGTGTGAGTGTTTGTGTGTGTGTGTGTGTGTGTGTGTGTGAGTGTGAGTGTTTGTGTGTGTGTGTGAGTTTGTGTGTGTGTGTGTGAGTGTTTGTGTGTGTGTGTGTGAGTGTTTGTGTGTGTGTGTGTGTGTGTGTTTGTGTGTGTTTGTGTGTGTTTGTGTATGTGTGTGTGTGTTTGTGTGTGTGTTTGTGTGTGTGTGTGAGTGTGTGTGTGTGTGTGTGTGTGTGTGTGTGTGTGTGTGTGTGTGTGTTTGAGTGTGTGTGTGTGTGTGTTTGTGTTTGTGTGTGTGTGAGTGTTTGTGTGTGTGTGTGTGTGTGTGAGTGTGTGTGTGTTTGTGTTTGTGTGTGTGTGCTTTTATGTCCCAAGGACAGATAGTTAGAAAAGGCCCAGCCTTAAATCTTCATCCTTGAATGATAAAGTTCAGTTTAGTTCTTCCACTGTTCTCTCTCTCTCTCTTACACACACACAACACACACACTGTGTTGCTGAGACTTCAATTCATAATACCGGTCACAGGCAGCACAGTGAGAGAGAGAGAAAGGGAGAAAGGGAGAGAGAGAGAGAGGCGTATACTTTGTCTTGAGGTTAGCTTGGTCCAGAGAGAAAAAGAGAGGGAGATAGAGAGAATTATTTATAGAGAAAGAGAGACTCAGAGACAGAAAGAGTGAGAGAGAGAGGGAAAGAGAGAGACTCCGAGAGGGAAAGAGAGAGACTCCGAGAGGGAAAGAGAGAGAGAGGTGTTTACCTTGACTTTGGGGGTTACCTTGGTCCAGAGAGAAAAAGAGAGAGATATAGAGAAAGAGAATGAGAGATAGAAACTCAGGGAGAGAGAGACAGAGAGAGAAAGAGAAACAGACTCAGAGAGAGAAAGAGAGAGACTTGGTGAGGTGAGTGTTACCTGGTGAGTTTGGATCCAATCTTTTCCCGTATGTCAGCCTTCTCCTGCTCAGACTGCACGGGGATGATGTTCTTCTCCTCCAGGTCCTGCATGGTGGGCCGGTTGCTGAGGAACCGTGCCAGGCTGTCTTGTCTAGCCACCTTTGACGCCAGAGAACCTGCACACATTGCATGTTTTTCTCATGAATGGGGCGCGCAGGATTTGCATACATGGTACTTTGATAGTGTGTGTGTGTGTGAGTGTTTGTGTGTGTGTGTGTGTGTGTGTGTGTGTGTGTGTGTGTGTGTGTGAGTGTTTGTGTGTGTGTGTGTGTGTGTGTGTGTGTGTGTATTCGTCCCAAGGACAGATAGTTAGAAAAGGCCCAGCCTTAAATCTTCATCTTTGATTGATAAAGTTCAGTTCAGTTCTCCCACTGTTCTCTCTCTCTCCCTCTCTCTCACACACACACACACACACACACACACACACACACACAGTTCAAACCAAGACCTACTTTCTTCATAGTCCTCTTTGTAGTGAATCTCTCCGTCATCGGAATCTGAGTCGTCCGTCGGCAGATTGTCGTAGTCTGGCTGAAACTGTTGGGGGTAGGGAGGGAGCTGGGGAGGTGGAGGAGGGGGTGCCATGTTCTCTTTATCATAGTCACCAGCACCACTGCAACAAAACGTAAGAGATCATGTATAAGCTACACATACAAAATGAACAGTCGAACCCGTCTTTTAACCAACACCCTAGGGACTGGCCACAAGGTCGTTATAAAAAGGTGGTTGCTATGGAAAAGGTCAATCATATAGGAAAAAAACAACTCGTGAGGGATCTTGCTGCACATGTCGCGTGCATTTAGAGAGCTTACGTCCCTTTGTTTCTGAAATATCTCCCCGACGCCAAAAAATCAAATCCCAACTCACTGTGAGTTAAAGGCGACAAACTGCGGGCGTGGAATGACGATGCCGACGTTTCTGCCCGCCATGGGCCCGGATTGGGCCCCAGGGTTGGGCGAGGCAGAGCGGTTCATGGATTGGTTGAAAGACAGGTCGGGAGGGGCGGGTGACGAGGCGTGGGAATGAGAGGGCGAGGCCAGGGGGCGGGAGAGACTGGAGGAGGGGACCGAGCCAGGGAAGGGAGGGGGGGAGGGGAGGCCCTGACCAGACCCGTTTCTAGCTCCCCTGAGAGCGCTCTTGTTCGGTCGGCGGTTGAGGTCGGGCTCGCTGGCGGGGACTGCCTCGTAGGGCGGGTAGGGGCGCACAGCCTGCCCATCCTCCAAGTACATCACGTTTGTCTGCTCTTCGTCCGACTGTTCGTCTGGTGGTGGCTCTGGCTCTGTTATGTGTACAGGGGAGGAATCTGCAATGAACAACAAAACAAGTCAGTCCAGGCTCTGTTATATGTACCGGGGAGGAATCTGAAATGAACAACAGAACAAGTCAGTCCAGGCTCTGTTATATGTACAGGAGAGGAATCTGCAATGAACAACAGAACAAGTCAGTCCAGGCTCTGTTATATGTACAGGAGAGGAATCTGCAATGAACAACAAAACAAGTCAGTCCAGGCTCTGTTATATGTACCGGGGAGGAATCTGCAATGAACAACAAAACAAGTCAGTCCAGGCTCTGTTATATGTACCGGGGAGGAATCTGAAATGAACAACAGAACAAGTCAGTCCAGGCTCTGTTATGTGTACAGGGGAATCTTAAATGAACAACAAAACCAGATAGCCGTGTGAGTGTAAGTGTAACAAGCAAATTGGCCTATGCATGCACACACTGGCAAGAACGTGATATTTCAGTTTACTGAGTGGTGAAGGAAAGGAATGGAGCATTGTCAGAGTCTGAGGAGGTTAGAACTAGTGTCCTCACAAGACTGCTGTCTCTCTCGCTTTCTCTCTCTCACACACACACACACACACACACACACACACACACGAAAGCAAGAACACACACACGTGCACACACACACACACACACACACACACACACACACACACACACACACACACACACTCTCTCTTTCCAACATGCCGTCTCTCTCGCTTTCTCTCTCTCTGACACACACACCCTCTCTCTCTCTCTCTCTCTCTGACACACACACACACGCTCAGACAAAATAAACCAAGCAAAAGGTTCAACAAATCATTCACTCAGCACAAACCCACAAAACTCCACCCCCTCCCTCACCACTAATGGTAACGTGACGGCGAGGCACTTGTGTGAGTGAGCCAGGGTTGTTTTGTTCATCATCCGTAGAACTGACGGAGACGCCGCGCCGCTTGATCTCTGTGGGCGAGGAGGCGGCCTGGTTGTCTCCCATGGCTCCGAAGGGCAGAAGTCGCGGCTGGGGGGCGGGGCTGGGTGAATGCTGGTTTGGCGTGGGGCTGGGGCATGCCGGGACGATGATGGGCCGCACGTGTGTGGAAGAGACTGCAATGGAGACAAAAAAGACTTAAGATCAAGCAACGTGAGTTGAATGCGTAATGGGACACAAAATGGTTGGAAAGTCAACAGCTTGTTTGTCTCTCTGTGCCCGAAAGGAATAATACACTGATTGGCTGCCATTTAAAACTTTGAGGTTATCATGGTAGACTGACGCCCAACCAAAGCCACATTGAAGCCTGACAGAGCGAAGCGCCTTGACAGGCACACCTACCAACCCTGGTAAAACCTCAAGTGTAGCAATTTACACTTTGGGGGAATTTTCAGCGCAGCAAATGCTGTTTTACGGTAGTATGGTCTCAAATTTATTTGCAGCTCTGTGACAGGGCACCTGCAATATAGGGCACTTTCAGCAGGTGTAAAGGAAGTTTGTTCACAACTAATACTGCTCTAACGAGCAGAAAAGCATCAGAGGAGATGTAGAAAAAGTTCAAGATCTTCAAGGGACAGTTCAATCGTACCTGTGTTGCTGTTGAGGGTGATCTCAGCCTGTGTGGTCACCGAGGCGGAGACCGGTGTGACCGAATCTGATATGGACACGGTGACATCGCCCGCAGACGTGGCGGTGGTAGGGGTGGAACAGGAGGTGGTGGGGGCCCCATCCCTGGTCTCTGAGGGGGTGGTGGTGGTGGTTCCATCACCCTGACCCTGGTGTCTGCCATCATTCTCGTGTGCCTTCTCCTCCTCCGACTCTTTCACACTCTCTGCAACACACAAGTTCCACTTTGTAAGCTTGAGTGCCCTAAGGAATGTGTTTGTGTGTGTGTGTGTGTGTGTGTGTGTGTGTGTTTCATTTGTTTTGCTTTTCCTCCTGGGACTGCAAAGTGTGTTGCAATACATGAAGTTGGAAAAGAAACATGTCTGTCAGGTATGTGTTTTATGGCCTTACTAAACAAAGAAAGAACATAGACTTGTTTGGGATGGGAAAAACAGCAAGAGAGGGGCGGTGTGTGTGTGCATGTGTAAAAACAGTGTGGCACTTGACATCTGGTGTTATGTATCACTCATGTTGCCAGTTTCAAGTTTATTTGATGTTGTGGTTGTTTTTCACCAGCAGCTGTTATCATTTCCATGCCTACTCAGCCCAAAGCAACACTCTTGCTGCCCCCCCTCCCCCCCTTTCCATGCTATTTACTCCTAGCTGACCACCATGATTGATCCCTGTACAACCAGGGGCTAGCTTTCTCCTCTCTCATCCAATCACATCAGTGACCTCAAAGATGTTACAAGTGAACCCCCCCCCCCTTTTTAAGACCCCCCAATTTGAGACTCCCTCCTTAAATTTTAAGACCCTGGTTTCTCAAACATTTTGTTCACAACGTCTCTAAATGCACTTCCAGTTAAGACTCCCTCCTTTTTAAGACCTGATTTTCTCAGATTTGTGGAGGTCTCAAAAGGGGGGTTCCACTGTATAGAAAGGCAACCACTCTGCAGACATCCACAAACACCTGATGCCAGCTATAGAAAGAAAATCATGTGGCAAACAACAGCCTTTGCTCAGCCAGAAGGGCACCCCCAGTGTCCAATTAAGCCTCCTCCTTCAATAGACATCAGGTGTTATTTTTATCATAGGACTGGAGTGCCAGTACCCAAGGCCCACTTTTGTGCCAATACACAAGTCTGAAAGTCTGCTTGACTTGGTTTACCTTGGCACTGCTTGTTTACCTGACTTTCTTACCTGCTGGCGCACTACATTACACAGGGCTGGATTGTTGAGGGCTTATTCACTTAGCCAACACACCTTCCCGCTAACAGTCAGATCTGTGCAGCGCATGTTAACACTAAGATGCACTAGAGCACAGGGATGATCGAAGAAGGGTCTAGAAAAGTGCAGTGTGCATGCACCCAGTACACATCTTCCCCAAACCTGGATCCTATCAACTGTAAATTTACCAGTAAAATCATAAGAAATAATATCCGCAACTGATCATATAGATATTTATACTGGGTGATTGCTGTTTGACCGATTCTTTTTTTTACCCATAATTCCCATGTATTTGCTGTGTTTTGCAATGGGTGTGACTTCATGAACGCAAAAGAAGAATCCTGGCACATGCATGCATGGTAAAGCAGAAAAAGACTGGGGCTAACTAAATATAGGCCCTGATTTATGTAACTCCCAGTCACTTGGCTGAAAACAAGCAAGGCTAGTTATCGGCACTTTGGCAAGACGTTTTTCTGGGCGATTACTCTCCAAGCAAGTGCATAGAATTCCTGCACGATTGCATCATCGCGGTAGCAGCGCAAAATTCCTATCTTGCGCAATATGATAAACTGCTTGGCCTATTTGTGGCTCGTGGTGCAAATACACCCTGTCAACTTATTACCAGCGCTGAGCCAGCTGCTGCTTTCTACGTCAGTATTCTCTACATATATATATATATCACTCAGTATTCTCTACATATATATATATATATATAATATGTATGCACTTTGGAATTCATGTCTGTCAAAAAGATGGAGGCTGAAGAGGTTTGGGTGAGGGTGTTTGGGGAATCGGTGTGTGTGTGTGTGTGTGTGTGTGTGTGTGTGTGTGTGTGTGTGTGTGTGCATGTGTGTGTGTATGTGTGTGTGTGTGTGTGTGTGTGTGTGTGCGCCTGTGTGTGTGTGTGCGCATGCCTCTGGGTGTGTGTATGTATGTGTGTCAGTGTGAGTTGAGAGATAAATCTAGGGAGTGAAACAAGAAGGTAAAGAGGGAATTACCCCCACATGACCCAAAACAGGCCCACTGATCCTAAGAGAAAGTCACATTCATTTAGTCAGGAAGGTAAATCAATTTTCAATTTCTGAGCCTGCTTGTATAGCCGGCATAGCCCTCAACTGTTCCCAAGAGGGCGTTAAATTCAATTAGTCAGGAAAGTAAATCAATTTTCAATTTTCACCTAGCCCACAACTGGTCCTAAGAGGATCTTAAATTCACTAAGTGGGACAGGGAGGAAAATCAATTTCTCAGTTTGTGAGCTCTCCATCTGTGATACAAACCTTACTTGACTACAGTGAAACCCCCCTTTTTAGACACCCCCCCCCCCAAAGACCCTGATTTCTCTGACTTTTTGATCAGAACCTCTGTAAAATTACCTTCATTTTTAAGACTCCCTCCTTTTTAAAACCTCATTTTCTGAAAAAATTTCCTCTGTACTTCACAAGGTTAAGCAGAGCTGTGAAAATGCAAATCAATGCACATTTGACAAGCCCCCAGAGCAAGAGATACTGGGACTGTGGTGGTAGCCTTGGTCCCGTGAACGACCCAGCTCACCACATCTATCATGGTGGCAGGTGCACTCAAAGAATCCACTCCTTCATGTCTCTCTCTTCTGTGATCATCCCAGGTGGTGTGACATTTCCTGGTGCCAGTGCGACCAACATCTACTCATCTCTTGTCCACATTGGGGACCCACTAATGATATAGTGGTCAGATAGAGTGGTCCCAGGCACAGTCCTTCCTGTTGACTATCTCAACCCTGCCCTGGTCTCTGCATGGGAAAAGGCCATCCCTCCATTTAGACACATACCCCAAATCAACATCTTGACTGCTTTCTGTGTAGAGTTGATTTTTATTTTTTTATAATTTTGTTGATGCTGTTGTACACCTGTTCCTTGTCTGGGTGTGCTCTCACACCGCCCACGTCCCAGTATCCACTACTCCATCCACACTTAAATTTCGTTTCGCTGCCAGACTTATCGATTCCATTTTCTTGGTTTATCAATTTCGCAGGGACGAGAGACTCTTTAAATAACTTGATTCCTACAGAAAATCCCCACTCTGCAAAGTAATCATCCGAGCTGCTGATTTTGGATATGTTTCCAAGTGGAGGGATGGCCTTATAGCATGTACAATCCTAGATGTGAGATGGTGAGCGCAACTGTTTGCACGGGAAGGACTGTGCCTTTAGGATCTAGGGTCCTGTCCTTGTCTTGACAATGGAGTCCTGCTAATGATCGAGCTGTCTCAGTGATAATGACCGTCTAGTGGTATTGAGTTTCTCCTGGACTAGCTGTCTAACTCGGTCGCTGCGCATGCCCGCAACATTGCTCAGCCTTCATTATTGTCATCTCACTATATCCCCTGACACGAGTGTTAGAAGAGATTTTTTTGTTTTTTTCGTTTACTTACAAACAAAGATGGCTCAACGGAGGGCAACCGTTTTCGACTAGATTGCATGAAAGATGGTCGAGGGGGAGAAAGATAAACGCAACATGAACACGATCTGAGATACATGAACAAATCTGAAAGTGACTTATTGTTCCAAAATAATATTGTCATTCTGAGGATGGACACCCAAAACTGCCATGAATTTACGTCTTGGAGCTCACAAAAGTCTGATAATTTTAGCTACAAGTCTGAAGATACTTATGTGTGACAAGTGGAAGGATGTTCCCCAGGTAAAAAAGTCTGGGCAGATATGAAATAGAAGAACTGTGCCTTTCAAACATCCATGCGGGTGTCAGGGTCAAGTGAAAAGATACCAAATACCACCAGGTGACTGCCCTGGATCTTATTACCATCAGCCTCCCCACCACCACCTCTACTAACCGCTCCCTGCCCCCCCCCCCTTTCACATGCTGACCCAGACAGAAAGAAAGAACAAGAAAGAAAGAGACAAAGGAATACACACATAATTGAAGAAAAGAAATAACTATGAACAGAAAGAAAGAAATTACGAAAGAAAGACGAAAAGTGAAAAAGAAAGAGAAAAAAGAAAAAAACTGAAAAGAAAGACAAAGGGAGCAAAAGGATGTTGGCGTGGACTGATAGTGCTTGCATTGCGAAATCCACTTCCCCGTTATAAACTCACCATTAATTCTCCACGCTGCGCAGAGCCTCTACACTTTACAAAGGGCAACTGCTTGGCAACCATGGTTTTTTCAACTGCTGTAAAGGGTATCTAGTTTCTTGACTGTCATAAAGGTCAGCTAATTCTATGATCAATATTGTTTCTTTGAGTGTACGGAGACTTCAGCGGCGCAACCCCCCCCCCCCCCCCCCCATTTAATTTTAAGACCCAATCTTTCCAGACTTTCTGTTCATAACGTCCGTAAATGTACATGTAAGACTCTCTACTTTTTAAGGCCTGATT
This sequence comes from Littorina saxatilis, assembly GCF_037325665.1. NCBI lineage: Eukaryota > Metazoa > Mollusca > Gastropoda > Littorinimorpha > Littorinidae > Littorina > Littorina saxatilis. The sequence goes on from NC_090249.1 coordinate 50,018,185, forward strand.
CTCTCGCTTTTTTTTTTAGGTTCTAGCAGGAAGGTTCCACTGTATCACTCATTTTAAAAAAAGCAGACTGAATTAAACATCTAGATAAAACTAAGAGACATAGAAACAATAAAAAGGAGAACTAAAGTAAGGGAAAAACTCAAAAAGGCAAACAGATTACGTAAGCTTTGAAATGTCATCATCTAAAAAAGGTTTATTTTTAATGTTTAATATGACACATTTATTCATTTGGGGTATTTAACTCAAACCATCACACCAAAGGAAGAAAGAAAAGAAGGACAGATAGAAGAAAAGAATCTAAATCTCACCATCGGTCATTCTTTTGTCCAGCATGGTGACAATCTTTATACCAAACACCAAACAGCTGGTCACTTGTACAACATCGATCTCCCGTATAAACTCCACAACATCAACACCAAACTTCCGCCCACATACGTCACAACACCAATAAAGTCGAAAAACAGAAAATGTAGCTTTTAGTTAACACAACACCAATTCACTTGGCTTGAAGACGAAAAAGAGAAAGTCAGCTTTCACTTAACACAAAACCAATATGTAGCATCACTTTGACGAGGTCAAAAGAGAAACAGTTTAGCTTTCACTTAACACAAAACCAATATGTAGCATCACTTTGACTGAGGTCAAAAGAGAAACAGTTTAGCTTTCACTTAACACAAAACCAATATGTAGCATCACTTTGACTGAGGTCAAAAGAGAAACAGTTTAGCTTTCACTTAACAAAAAAACCAATACCATCACTTTGCTTGAAGTCAAAAGAGAAACAGTTTAGCTTTCACATTACAAAAAACCAATCACTTTACTTGAAGGCGAAAGAGAGAAAGCTTTCACATGACACAACACCAATGCCGTCACTTTGCAGAAAGTCGAAAAACAAAACACTTAAAAATGTCGCCACACCATACAACACCAATAAGTTCACGTTCGTTTTAAGACAACAGATCAACACTCAAACGTCGTCTTTGGTCAGGATACCAGTAACAGCACGGTCTTTTCAACACAACATTTCTGACACTTTTCCCAACTGCGTCACAAAAGGAATACCAAACGTTGCGGGCTGTCAAAAGCAAGACGTCACGATGGTCACTCTGCAACACTGGACACTTAGTGGGCAGCGCTATTAGGCTCACCTTCGCTGTCCGACAGCTCTAAGTCCAAGTCAATGGACATTTGACGGACCATAAACCGTCTGTTGCTGGCCCCGTGCCGTGATGATTTCTTTGATCTGGACATCAGTAGATACCTCTTTGACACTAGACTCGGGAAAAGTGTCGACAAAAGTCGCCGTGCTAACTACAATGCCTGGAACTACTCTTACACACTATTCTTTGAGCAGCGGGTGACAGATCGTTGACTTAATTTTTACATTTAGTCAAGTCTGTTTGTCTCTTAATTTCAAACAGCTACAATTTGCGACTCTTCCTAAAACAAACATCAACCTCAAAGTAAAACCGTCTACGAATAAGTTCTTTTATATCTGTCCCTGACCGAGACAAACCACACAGATTCCAACGCTCTGTGCAAATGGAATCGATCTGCAGTCTCGCATCACCCAATCAAACGTTGTGTGCGAGTGGGAACATTCAATCACTGTCCAGTGTCTTATCTCCACGAAATCAGACCACTGTCGCGGTAGCGCTAATCAAAGAGAGAGGGAGAGATCGTGATGTGTTGTCCGGACAGAGAAGCGATCGCTGCGTGTATCAGGAATCAGGCCGAGTGAACGCCACACTGTGCGAGAGACAAGAGATGGCGAAGCGATCTGTACGTGCAGCAAGTTCCGTGCGGTGTGTCACGCCAGCCACAAACAGGAGATCGAGGGAACTCCACACGAGGGATGGGAGAAAGCAGGCTGGCAGACAGGTATACACACACAGGTACAGCTACATCGGCAGCTGGCTTTTTGGCTCACAAACAAGCTGGGTACAGTACAGGTAGACCAAAAACCGGATAGCACTACCTATCTCTGGCATCAGATAACAAGGTGTGGTCGAAGCGGCGAGGAATCAGGCCAGTCACCTCATAAACACCCCCACTACATCTCCCACTCACTCAATACCAACCCCTCACCCCCCCCCCCACCCCTCCACTTTACCTATCCCATAGGCAACAAGGAAAACCCAGAACTACCAATAAAAACTCTCCCAATCAATATTCATTACACCTGGCGTAACTCTTAATGCACTTCACTCGAGCTCGCCAGCTATGTACTAAGGTCGTTATCGTTCGTTTGCATAGCTTTTCGCTCGCTGTCAGTGTCATTAAGAAAATCGCAATTCGTGCTTTCTCTCATTGTCATAAAATATGCACAGTGAATAATGCCGTTATTATCTTTGTGACGACACCGCAGGGAACTGGGACAAGGAAATGAAAACGTCCACTGTCGGTCCATCGATTGTGCGAAACAAGCATTGTGCTGCTGGGTAATCACTGGGTACATCTTCTGCGCTCGCTTCTCAGTGATTCTACAGACTGTCATCACTAACTGATTGACAGAGAGAGAAAGAGAGGGGGTGGTGAGATAATAAGATATAAACAGAGAGAGAGAGAGAGAGAGAGAGAGAGAGAGAGAAGAGAGAGAGAGAGGAGAGAGAGAGGAGAGAGAGAGAGAGATTTGGAAGTGGGGGGGGGGGGGGGGAAAGGGGGGGGGAAGGGGGGGGATCGGGATAAGAGACTTGTTCAAAATCTACAGCGAAAAACATAATCCACCGTGAGAAAGGAGACAGAAACGCAACAAAAAAAGCATGTTTTTTCTGTTGTTCAAAAGATGAAAAAAACCTAGACAAAATCCACTAATCTCAGCACACAATACAGCAGGTCATGCACAAGTCAAGAGTTTCACAACCTTCAAATGCCAGGGAACCAAGAAATGAACACGAGATCAGTTACATTTTCTCTCTCTCTCTCTCTCTCTCTCTCTCTCTCTCTCTCTCTCTCTCTCTCTCTCTCTGTATGTATGTCTGTGTCTCCCTCTGAGTCTCTCCGCTTCTGTCTTTCTATGTCTGTCTCTGTCTATGTGTGTGTGTGTGTCTCTCTCTCTTGCTCTCTCTCTCTCATCATCTGACTCTTGGCACACAGGTCAAAGTAGAGGTTAACTTGAGTGCACGTGTACCTAGCAGGAGGGGGTGAGGGCGGTGGTGAACATGGGTCTCAAAGCAGAGGTTGGGCTATTTTTAGACCGTCAACACAGACAGTACAGCGTCGTCAATCCCCGCGTGAAGGAAATCGCTCACCTTCCACGTCCAAAACGTAGTGATATTATTGACACGCCAGATTAGCGCGGTAGCTTATTGTGCTAAGCACACCATCATAGACATAATGTTGCCTCACATGTTCTGTGTACAATCGTTGGTTTTCACAATTAATATTGCATCACTGTAAGTGTCTTCTTTTTCTTTAACAATGTCTTTCCAAAAACAAAACTCAAAGACCACAAAAGCTATTGCAACCTACTCCTATCTCTCGTCTCTCTTCCTGGGTACAATGGTACCTAAGACTTACATTCAAATGCTTACATTTCCATGCTACGGCCACATTGTCAAAATACCAATAATTATTCTTTCTTTCTTTCTTTCTTTCTTTCTTTGGTGTTTAACGTGGTTTTCAACCATTCAAGGTTATATCGCGACGTGGAAAGGGGGGAGATGGGATAGGAGAAAGGGGGGAGATGGGATAGAGCCACTTGTTAATTGTTTCTTGTTCACAAAAGCACTAATCAAACAAGAAGGGCAAAGCCCATACGACTCACATGCTTGACCTTGACCTTTACATGACCTTGACCTTCAGGGTCAAGGTCAAATAACTAAACCTAGCAATGACATCATACACTAAGAACTGCTTTACACATTTTTCCTACCAAAATACATGTGACCTTGACCCAAGGTCAAGGTCATCCAAGGTCATGCAACACAAAGCTGTTAATTCAAGACATAGGAAGTACAATGGTGCTTATTGGCTCTTTCTACCATGAGATATGGTCACTTTTAGTGGTTCACTACCTTATTTTGGTCACATTTCATAAGGGTCAAAGTGACCTTGACCTTGATCATATGTGACCAAATGTGTCTCATGATGAAAGCATAACATGTGCCCCACATAATTTTTAAGTTTGAAACAGTTATCTTCCATAGTTCAGGGTCAAGGTCACTTCAAAATATGTATACAATCCAACTTTGAAGAGCTCCTGTGACCTTGACCTTGAAGCAAGGTAAACCAAACTGGTATCAAAAGATGGGGCTTACTTTGCCCTATATATCATATATAGGTGAGGTATTGAATCTCAAAAACTTCAGAGAAAATGAGGAAAATGTGAAAAATAGCTGTTTTTTAGGCAACATTTATGGCCCCTGCGACTTTGACCTTGAAGCAAGGTCAAGATGCTATGTATGTTTTTTGGGGCCTTGTCATCATACACCATCTTGCCAAATTTGGTACTGATAGACTGAATAGTGTCCAAGAAATATCCAACGTTAAAGTTTTCCGGACGGACGTCCGGACGGACGGACGGACGGACGGACGGACGGACGGACGGACGACTCGGGTGAGTACATAGACTCACTTTTGCTTCGCATGTGAGTCAAAAATTGCTCCAGGGGCTTGCAACGTAGTACAATATATGACCTTACTGGGAGAATGCAAGTTTCCAGTACAAAGGACTTAACATTTCTTACATACTGTTTGACTAAAATCTTTACAAACATTGACTATATTCTATACAAGAAACACTTAACAAGGGTAAAAGGAGAAACAGAACCGTTAGTCGCCTCTTACGACATGCTGGGTAGCATCGGGTAAATTCTTTCTCGTCCCAACCAATATGGGACTCCCCCTAACCCGCGGGGGGTAATAATTATTCAAAACAAATGTTAACTACTACCTAACTTCATTTCAGACCCACACCCATTATTATACACACATTTCACATTTAAACCATTAGTCGGCCCCCTGTCGATATTTATCGACTAAGTTCCTTGTTTATGGTTTTTGGTTGGTTTCTGTTTGACCCCGGACGTGTGTGTGTGTGTGTATGTTTCCATTATCTTTCACATACACACAAAATTCGGTAACCATCACTGCCAAAAACGTTATTAGAACCTTTAGTAAGACGGTCAGTTGCAGAAGAATATTTCACGAGCATAAGAGGATATAGGCTAGGCTTCGAACTAAGTAGAAACGTCAGCGCAGGTAAGGGAGGGAACCACCAAATAAAGGGAAAGAGGCGATAGTAATCTGCAATGCTCTCCCTTGCCTGCTGCCGATGCTGCTGATGATATTAACACGACGTTGGCTGCAGCGGCGATGGAGTTTTGGAAGCTGTGGAATGTACATTACCAGAGTGGCTTCACGCCAACAAAAATCTACTGCAGTCTGGCAGATTATCGTGAAAAGGTATGGGATTCCCCGGGGAAATTGGGGGAGGAGATGCAGCTAACCAAGACAGAACAAGCTTAACATGCTGTTCACATGACCGATTTACAACCAACTTTCAAGCGATGTGTGTGTGTGTGTTGTGCGTGTGTGTGTGTGTGTTTTGTGCGTGCGTATGACTGTGTGTGGGTGGGTGTGTGTGTTTGTGCGTGCGTGTGACTGTGTGTGTGTGGGTGTGTGTTTGTGTGTGTGGTTGGTAGTAAGCTGGGCAGGTCCAGGAGGTGCACATGTTTTCATCCAGTGATGGCACTGCTACTGCTAGCCACTTTCCAAACTAGTGTTGCTTCATAAGTACGAATCTTGGCTCTCACATAAATGGGCGAATATGTTACTCCAACCAGTCAAACACGTCTAAACCGCAGCGATTACATTACATATGTCAGCAAGAATTCGGTGAAAAGAAACATCACCGGTACAAAAGACCAGTTGCCGATTTCCTTTACAGTATTTTGAGATATTTCTAACCTATCAAATGCCGTCGAATCTGCCTTGGCGACCACCTCTTGATAACGACCACCTGCGCAAAACGACCACCCTAAAGGATCCCCAATGAGCTTTTGTGTTTGTTTGTCTATGTAGTTCACCTTTCCACAGGGACCACCTGTCTATAACGATCACGTTTGGTCAGTCAATTGGGTGGTAGGCAGGTTCGACGACGGCCTCCGGAAGTATTCGGTTACCGCGATCTCTGTTATAACAGAAGGCTGGAAAGAAGTACAAGAGGATAACCTATACATATGCTTATTTGTCTGTCACTAAGCAACCAAGAGACGGTTTCCTCGCGTTGCTATGGAAACATCAAGTACAAGACAATTATTCCATTTTTAACCCATTTACATGTCGTAAATGTCGTTTGAAAGTGCATGCTATACACCACCCGCACTGGTAATAACATGTCGTGCACAGAACGGCGGATGACTGATCAGTGTCACTGTCAGGTAAAGGTGACTGTGTTTTCTGTGACACGGGGCACCTGTCACGTAGCACTCTTGCACCTCTACCGAGCCCCCTTCACAAACACTCAAAAAAAGAAAAAAGTCGCGTAAGGCGAAAATACGACATTTAGTCAAGTAGCTGTGGAACTCACAGAAAGAAACTGAACGCAATGCAACACAGCAAGACCGTATACTCGTAGCATCGTCACTCCACCGCCCGTGGCAAAGGCAGTGCCCGTGGAATTGACAAGAAGAGCGGGGTATTCGTTGCGCTGAGAAGGATAGCACGCTTTTCTGTACCTCTCTTCGTTTTAACTTTCTGAGCGTGTTTTTAATCCAAACATATCATATCTATATATTTTTGGAATCAGGAACCGACAAGGAATAAGATGAAAGTGTTTTTAAATTGATTTGGACAATTTAATTTTGATAATAATTTTTATATATTTAATTTTCAGAGCTTGTTTTTAATCTAAATATAACATATTTATATATTTTTGGAATCAGAAAATGATAAAGAATAAGATAAACGTAAATTTGGATCGTTTTATAAATTTTTATTTTTTTTTACAATTTTCAGATTTTTAATGACCAAAGTCATTCATTAATTTTTAAGCCACCAAGCTGAAATGCAATACCAAACCCCGGCCTTCGTCGAAGATTACTTGACCAAAATTTCAACCAATTTGGTTGAAAAATGAGAGCGTGACAGTGCCGCCTCAACTTTCACGAAAAGCCGGATATGACGTCATCAAAGACATTTATCAAAAAAATGAAAAAAACGTATGGGGATTTAATACCCAGGAACTCTCATGTCAAATTTCATAAAGATCGGCCCAGTAGTTTGGTCTGAATCGCTCTACACACACACACAGACAGACGACAGACAGACAGACAGACAGACACACAGACACATACACCACAACCCTCGTCTGGATTCCCCCCTCTACGTTAAAACATTTAGTCAAAACTTGACTAAATGTAAAAAAAGAAAATGCTTAAAACGACACCCCTTCGTCATGTCCCATAACTGTAGACTCCCATCCCCCCCCCCCCCCCCCCACTAAAAGAAGACTTCTTCCAAGCGCCACATACCCCCCCCCCCCCCCCCTCCCCCGAGTTGTATGCTGTGCAGGTCTTAAAAGGCGGGTTCCACTATATGAATAAAAAACAAGTCGCGTAAGGCGAAATTACTACATTTAGTCAAGCTGTGGAACTCACAGAATGAAACTGAACGTAGTCCGCCGCTAGTGCAAAAGGCAGTGAAAGTGACGAGCCTGTTTGGCGCGGTAGCGATTGCGCTGTGCTTCATAGCACGCTTTACTGTACCTCTCTTCGTTTTAACTTTCTGAGCGTGTTTTTAATCCAAACATATCATATCTATATGTTTTTGGAATCAGGAACCAACAAGGAATAAGATGAAATAGTTTTTAAAACGATTTCGGAAATTTAATTTTGATCATAATTTTTATATTTTTAATTTTCAGAGCTTGTTTTTAATCCAAATATAACATATGTATATGTTTTTGGAATCAGAAAATGACGAAGAATAAGATGAAATTGTTTTTGGATCGTTTAATAAAAAATAATATTAATTACAAGTTTCCGATTTTTAATGACCAAACTCACTCATTAGTTTTTAAGCCACCAAGCTGAAATGCAATACCAAACCCCGGGCTTCGTCGAAGATTGCTGGGCCAAAATTTCAATCAATTTGATTGAAAAATGAGGGTGTGACAGTGTCGCCTCAACTTTTACAAAAAGCCGGATATGACGTCATCAAAGGTATTTATCGAAAAAAAGAAAAAAACGTCCGGGGATATTACACCCAGGAACTCTCATGTCAAATTTCATAAAGATCGGCCCAGTAGTTTAGTCTGAATCGCTCTACACACACACACAGACAGACAGACAGACACACACATACACCACAACCCTCGTCTCGATTCCCCCCTCTATGTTAAAACATTTAGTCAAAACTTGACAAAATGTAAAAACCGAGAAAAATGGAGAAAAAAAAGTAGCCGACGATTCACATTTTTTTCTCCACGTTAACAACACTCAATGCAAACCTAATGTCCATATTGTAGGAAGCTGTATTCATGTAGGGTAACTTGCACAGCACGCCTGCGCTGGTTGTGTCTGCAAAATGCACATCATCACTTTTCTCCCTTAGCCTACTTGCCCACGCCGAACTTGCAGCACTCAACCAAACAGCTCACACACGCGCGGGGGATACGCAACAGGAACAAGGAAGTACAGCTAAAAACATCAGTCAAGGAATCGATAAAAACAAAAACAAAACTTGACTAAATGTAAAAAGACATATCTAATGCAGACGCGGACCCTTTGAACTTTCTGTTTCTGTCACGTATGACGTCAAGCGTTTAACGACACAGCCATTTAAGGGAGTGATCACCTGTCGACCTTTGAAACAACATTAAATGTTGTATGTGTTTAGTCTGTTCTTATTCTGCACAGACGTACGTGGTTTTATGTACTTTTGTGTTGCGAAGAACACAAAGATATCTGCTATATTATTCTGTGCGTATCAAACGTATACTACCGGCTGAATAAAGTTATTCAGACAACCGAAATAGGTACATCATTTGGCAAATTAGATGATACATGTAGCAGGACATATAAAGCAGCAGTTGCTTTGCTGCCTTGTGTTCACTGTCTGTGCACCTCTGTGCGTTTCGTCCGACTATATTACCGAGTATGGTCATTGCAACAAAGAGCAGGTTCTGGGGAACACGTGGGTAGCTTTCTTTCTTTCTTTATTTGGTGTTTAACGTCGTTTTCAACCACGAAGGTTATATCGCGACGGGGAAAGGGGGGAGAGGGGATAGAGCCACTTGTCAATTGTTTCTTGTTCACAAAAGCACAAATCAAAAATTTGCTCCAGGGGCTTGCAACGTAGTACAATATATGACCTTACTGGGAGAATGCAAGTTTCCAGTACAAAGGACTTAACATTTCTTAAATACTGCTTGACTAAAATCTTTACAAAAATTGACTATATTCTATACAAGAAACACTTAACGAGGGTAAAAGGAGAAACAGAATCCGTTAGTCGCCTCTTACGACATGCTGGGGAGCATCGGGTAAATTCTTCCCCCTAACCCGCGGGGGGTAACACGTGGGTAGCGAAATCAAGGAAATCAATGCACAATTAGAATAGACCAAACCCATACAAAAACAGATACTGTTGGTCGAGTGTTTTTAATTTTTAACAATTTTTTTTTTTATGTGATCTCCCCCTTCAACCTTCTACTCACAAAAGCCTGACTTAGGCCCCATAAGTCAAGTCAAGTCAAGTCAAGTCAAGTTTTATTCCGATAAAACCCCGTGAGGGTACATGGAAAATTAAAAAACACAATAAAAACACATTTCATTCAACACCAAATAAAAGGAACTAAAACAAAAAGAAATCAGGCTATGTACAGAAAAGGGAGTTGAGGGGTGAGGGAGGGCAAAAACAATACAAGAAACAATTCAACAATAATAATAATAAATAATAATAATAATAATAATAATAATAATAATAATAATAATAATAATAATAATAAAACACACAAAGTAATTACATACATTTCTTTACTATGGGAAATGGGGGGAAGGGGGAGGGGGGGGGGGGTGATGGGTGAGTTAACATAAGGACAAAAATACTATTACAAACAACACAAAACAGATAACGGAGTATAAAGCTAAAAGAGAATTAAATTTTACTCGCTTCTCAAACAGTCCATGACAAGTGTCATGAACTTTGCGAGTTTTAGCAATAAACTCTTTTTTGTAGTGGAAAAAAGCTCTCTGAATTTAACTGAATTGGGGCGGGCATAATAATAGCACCGTAACAACTGTTTTCTATAATTGGTAAAAAAAAGGACATACAAAAATATAATGGAACTCGTCCCCAAGGTCACCTGATGAACATTTGTGACAGATTCTGTCTTGTCTGGGAATACTAAGAGTCCTACCTTTTTGTATAGGCAATTTATGATTCAGTGTTCTAAATTTTAAAACAGCGTTTGCTAAATTAACCGGCAGGATGGACAAGTACTTTTCAAACTCAAAATTCTCTTTATACATTCTATAATTATAATAAAACTCATTGTTATTTATTTCTGAATGCCAGGTTTGGACAAATTGGTCTTGTAGCCTATTTTTCATCAGTGCTTTGAAAGTATTAAAATAACCACCATCCGTTACATTCTGTGGTAGAAACAGAAAGTTCAATCCTAAGTGGTAGAAACGGGACACTTCAAAGATTTCTCGCCTGCAGCAGGTTTTCAAAACAAATTGAGGCTGAAATAAGATAACACGCCGCAGTTGTAAACAATCACTGCCGTCTGTGAGCCTCTATGTGCTATTCCCCCCCTTTAAAACTAAAAACGTGTGTCGATGACGGATCGATCAGCAGCCAGCCGTGAAGAGGCCTATATATCAGCAAGCAAGCACCGCTCGATCGCACGTCATACCTGGCTGAACACCGTTCATGCATCCAGGCCAGTATTGACCTTTTCGTGCTGGTGTGGGTCATCTTGTATTGTGATAATCTATTGTCCCTGGTCGAATCGCTTGACCGTGCGTAATGGCCATTTGACTCTTTCTGACGGGAACCGGATTCGGCTGATATAGTTATGTGTGGGCCAAACTTACAGGTCGGAAGAGTGCGTTGATGACCAACCAGAACAGCATTAACACCGTTACCGTTGGTTCACATTCACACTGTTTCAGTGCTTGTGTCGAGTCACCGATACAGGAATTCCATAAATAACTGTCATTGTTTTAACATTTAGTCAAGTTTTGATTTGATGGGTTGTGGAAGAGTTGTTTTTCCTTGCTTTTCCATAGAAACACTGAGGCAAGCTACACGTGACATCGTAGGCTTGCCTAAGTTTTTCTATGGAAACAAGGGCAAGCAACTCTCCTACAACGCATACAAACTCGACAGAGTTATTTCCTAACATCGTTTCTTATTGAAGTTACCAAAAAGCAAGCAAGCAGGAAAACACACACACACACACACACACACACACACACACACACACACACACACAGTACGGAGGAGAGGCTAGAGGATTATGAGATAGACAGACACTATCTTTTATTATCTCTCATCAACCCCTCTCTCGTAATCACATATTCTGTCAGGTGCATACGCCAAGAACAACACAGGGATGCGGCATCTGTCTAAACGGAAGCCCATCGACCAAATGCATAATTGAACGTTACGATTGGACAGCCAGATCTGCACGGACCCTGTGTTAGCTACCAGTACCACACAGGGATGACCAAATTTCGAAATTTTAACTCGCCAGCCGGGCGAGTAACTTCAAGGAAGTCACTAGCCCGTCAGATATTTCGCTGGCCCGGAAAATACTACGGTAGCTTCATCTGCGGTGATTATATGGATTTGAAACTCGATGTGACAGCCAAAAGAGTCGTATTTGACCCGAATTTTTACTGGCCAGTCGGACGAGTTGCCAGGCGGTTACTACTAGCCCGGCGGATTTTTTACTCGCCCCTGGCGGTCGGTCGGACGATTTGGCTATCCCTGCCTTCACCTTGCACTACTCTTTAACAGAATAGAAAAAAAATCGTCAATGTATATAACACTCTGTCGTAGTAGGCATCGTTAATATGTAGTGACCTGATTAAGGTTATCATCACAACGAGTTTTAAATAGCACATATTTCTCAGTGTGTCAGCTGTTCACTATCATGAAAGGACTTTCTTTTGGACAATGCCCAGTAAACTATTTATTATTCACTATCTAAGCAGATACTGAACGCCATTAGGCTATATGCCCGATTTTCTGAAAACAACAACAATGGGTCGTGTCCAGAATCACCTGGTCAGTCCATTACTCCTTTCTTTTTCTTTTCTTTCTTTATTTGGTGTTTAACGTCGTTTTCAACCACGAAGGTTATATCGCGACGGGGAAAGGGGGGAGATGGGATAGAGCCACTTGTCAATTGTTTCTTGTTCACAAAAGCACTAATCAAAAATTTGCTCCAGGGGCTTGCAACGTAGTACAATGACCTTACTGGGAGAACGCAAGTTTCCAGTACAAAGGACTTAACATTTCTTACATACTGCTTGACTAAAATCTGTACAAAAATTGACTATATTCTATACAAGAAACACTTAACAAGGGTAAAAGGAGAAACAGAATCCGTTAGTCGCCTCTTACGACATGCTGGGGAGCATCGGGTAAATTCTTCCCCCTAACCCGCGGGGGAGGGGGGGGGGGGGGGGAGTCCATTACTCCTACATTTGCCCATACGTCAGACATTCAGCTGTGGTCATTTTGACCGACTTCCAGCTACAGGCATGCTACAGGCCAAAAATGGTTTTACCTGAAAGAAGCGCGCAGTGGCAAGCCTGAGCCTGCGGAGCAGGTGAACCAACTAGGGGGGTCCGGGGGCATGCTCCCCCGGAAATTTTTTCAAAAAACGGTTAAAATCTGTGCAATCTGGTCATCATTTTCAGGGCTGTAATAGTGTTGTGATCTTGTTAAAAATCCCATTTTAGCCTCCCCCCACCACCATTCAACACACCTCCAAACTGGTGAAAACAACACTACTGTAGACTAGTATGTATTGACCAGTGCACTACACATGAAAAGGATTTACAAGTCACAAAAGCATTGAAAAAGGTTACTGCAAAAAAACAAATGCAAGGAAGAGCAGTCAAGTCATTTGCAGTGTCCTTCTTCATGGGACAGACATGGCAGACAAGATGCATTTGCCCGAAATAAAATCTGAATTGTACATGAAGCGGACCTAGCAAACAAAAGGAGACCAGAGATGTGCCGACTTGTTATTGTCACATAGTGCGTGTGTCTCCGTCACCTTGGGGTCACGTGACACAGTCACATCCTGACTTCACAGCCACGAGAGCTCGCCCTTCAGTCGTCACGTAGTTTGCCTCACCGACACCGTGCTGATAACACAACGAGAGCGTCACCGACACCGTGTTGATAACACAACTCGAGCACTTTTATCATCGTTGGTCAACTGATGTTGAAACAGGCGACAGCAGCTTCATTTTCCTTTTTCATTCGACCAATCAGCGACAGCAGCACACACAAAATTCTGCGGGCAACCAATCAAACATTCGGTTGAAGTATGTCATAGCTGATAATGCAAAAAATAATAACTGAATGAGAAAGCGACTTGAGGCTGATACGGGTTTTGCAGCACGGGACGCAAGATCATTGATAAGACCTCTTCGGGCAAAAATAGCACAGGAGCTTTAAGGCATGGGAACTGGAATATATGTGAAAAGTAGTAATATAACCACTGACCAATTAGATCAAAAAACAGACATTCTCGACTTGAATCTCAAGAACCGCTCCATACTGCACCGAAAGCCTGAAGATTATTATGTGTCAGTGAGCTATAAAAACCAGTCTCCTGGACCTTGGACAATTAGAACCATTCAATTCAATGCCTGTTCGTTAATGCGTCTAGAGTCATATACTACTAAGAGAGTCTGACGTCTTTTATGATGTCAATGAGCTTTGGCCGGGGGAGAAATATTTCATGCTGACAGCACAGCAAAATATTAATTTAATATAGTCGTCTACCCTCACCGTTGAAGGCAACCCCCCCCCCCCCCAACCTCCCCCTCATCTCCTCACCCCCATCCTTTTCCCCAACCCGACTTATGGTTCCTCCCCCATCTAACATATCTGCTGACTGGTTGTAAATGTCGAGAGGTCATGGGAATCAGAAGGGTGGGAGTTTTGATGGCTGACGGGCCATAATAGTCGTGCGTGGTTGTAAGTAATGATTTTATTGTTTGAACCTGCATTCAAAGCTGCACCTCTAAATAACAACCAAATGCCCACAACAACCACCGCAAAGGATCCCTTATAAAAGTCATCGTTCCATAGCGACTACATTGTCTATAACGACCACTTTTGGGCAGTCCCTTGAGCGGTTGTTATCTAGATAAGACTATAGGTAGGTTCAACTGTATCGGTCAAAAGCAGGGATGAAAGCTGTAGGTTTTCAAAATCAGGTAAAACTTGTGTTTGGATCAATGTAACACTTTTTTCTCACTTATTTTTAAAACAAGGCTTTGTGCTTGTTTTGGGAATTCATGAAACCTGTCGGGAAAATTTCAACTCAGGATTTCCTGATATCCTGATGGGAACTAACATCGGGGGGAGGAGAGAGGGGGGGGGAGGGGGTGTGTGGGCAGCGAGAAGGGCCCGAAGGGTGAGGGGGGGTGGGCAGATAGTGACTCACGGATTCTCGCTTTTATACCACCACTCACCGCGAAGCTGCGAACATAAATCACAGACATCACTCCACATACATCCTCCCACCTCTTTTTCAGGTGCTCACCGACAGTACAAGGCACTAAAATAAATGGAGACGAAACAAGGCACCGCTATACAAGGTGTATACACACATGTATAAACAGGACAGTAGTGCAAGCAAAGCAGGCGCCATGCTGACTTGCTCGGAGTGGTGGTGGGAGGGGGTAGACATGTATGGCAACAGTAGCAAACCTGTTGCACCATCTTGTCACACAACGCACGATACAAACCTACAAAGCTCAACTCTTGTTTACTCTCGCTTTTAATCCAACCGCCCACTCCGAAGGCACCTGATGCAACTGTTTCTCTCAGTGGTTTAAACAGGTTCATTTCTCATTCACTTCTTTTTGTTTTTACAGAAAAATCTTGTAAACAACAAAGAAGCCAAACAAATCACATTTATATATTAATGAACTCTTACAAGTTAGAGACGACTTGATGACAACAGGCATGAGAACAAGGAAAGTTCAATTCTGAGAAAACAAAGGGAAGTAAGCGCTCTCAATTTGTTCGGCATGTGCAACTACAGTGAATAAGAGTTATGCGGAACCAACCTCCTGGCACCTGAGCCATATCCTTCTGCACTGGAGAACACAATCATATAAGGCATACATAAAGCTCATGATAAGGAGGATTATTACCTACATTTATGCCTGTATTTATACAGACCTTTTGATTTGATAAGTTGATAACAAATGATATGAATGAAACTTATACAACCACAGCAGATTTGCTACTAACAATGTTGTATTATATTGTATAGTATTGTATACAAAACGAAGCATAAATCGATTGCAGGCAGAATGGCTTTACTCATCTTTGATCTACCCAACAAATGGTTGTGTGATGCGTCTCAAGCGTGTTGGCGTTGACATACATGTGCTTAAGTGTCGCATCCGCTTTCAGCTTTCATCGCTGGCTAGCCAAACCCAAAGCTGCATGCAGCACCGGTCGAAAAGAGAGCAGCCATCCGCGTAGGTCTCTTCTGCCGGTTAGCCTCTCACTAACAAGTCTTATGCATTGCCTCCACGTGGCGTTGGGTGGAAACTGGGAGCCCTATGCTCCCAGGCTAAAATGCAAGGGCGCGGAGGAGATTTTCCCCGTACGTGCGGTACGCAGGCCCACCCGTGTGTGGATACGCCCTGGTGCCCATGAAACAAATCCCCAGGTATGGGTGAAATACCAAGACTAGACATCCCAACGGCGGAACTGGCGGAAGAGGAGAGTGAACTCCCAACGGCAGCGAAGGCGGAAGAGGACGTCTAGTCACCCATCCCAACGGTCAGACAGGCGGACGAGGAGCTTGCTCCCAACGGCTGGCTGGGCGGACGAGGATGCCCCATGTTACTGCTGCTTCCACAAGCGCTGGTTAGGAACGACTCGTAAGCCAAGGTAGGCAGCATTCCTAGGAGAAGGAAAACTCTGAAGACAAACCTGGGGGGTTGGACCCATTAACTGAAACCCCCATGTCACCCCCATGTCACATCCAACTTGCTAGGGGAACACATCCGGCAGAGGTGGCAACAGGACAGATATGCCCACAACCTGGCACCGAAGGCGAATACAACAGCAGACTGGACATCTCAGGGCGTCAGCATTGATGCGGAAGATGCGACGGCCATCCAGAAAATGGGTAGATTGAACTCGGCAGCCCGGTAAGGCAATCAATCTAGGAGAGCGAACACTCTGATATAAAAACAAACAAACAAACACATCGGCCGAATCCTATACACACCCCTATACCGGGGGTGTACCAAGCTGAAGTCGGATGTGCTGGGCCTGACTTGTCAGGCGCGTAACGGCAGCACAACGCATCTACGCTCACATGACAGACAAAACGAGCGAACAACGAAGAAGAAGAAGAATCTTTGATCTAAACCAACAACCTCTCTTTCAATTTCATTTCGGTCTTTATCAAAACAACAAAAAGGCTGTATTAGTCCATACAAGTTGGATGATTTTACAATGTACTTTTCTACTACTGGAGATTTTAGTGCCTGTAGTCCGGTTCAGTGGTAGGCTGTAGCAAAACAAAAATCAGTGGGAAAAAAAGGAAGAGAGAAAAAAAGACAAGAAACAAGTCGTGCACTAGACTAATAGGCGACAGCACCAACCGGCACCCCCACTATTTACACTTTCCAAACTTGCTTTCAACGTGCATACATGTCATCACCTCATTGTGAGGATTGCGGTTTTCTATAAAATGTACTCACTGCAGTCTCTTTGTGTGTGTGTGTGTGTGTGTGTGTGTGTGTGTGTAAAAGAGAGAGAGAGAGAGAGAGAGAGAGAGAGGGAGGGGGGAGAGAGTGTATGTAAGAGAGAGAGAGAGTGTGTGTAAGAGAGAGAGAGAGAGAGAGAGAGAGAGAGAGAGAGAGAGAGAGAGAGAGAGAGAGAGAGAGAGAGAGAGAGAGAGAGAGAGATTGGTTTGTGCGTTATGTCAGACCTCCAGCTGACTTGTTTTTTTTTATATATATATATAAAGGAAATAACACCTTGATCATTTTAAAAAGAAAAGTCAAGAAACAAGTCCAGCACACCACAAAAGTTCAGTTAATACATGCACTTCTGACTGCATGCATATTTAACCGCCTTTTGACTTATTTCATCTTATGCCACATTTCTTCCCTCGAAACAGGTCCATAAATCTCAAACCCCTACATTTTAACTTAGCATTTAGCCGTCTTGCAACAGAGAGGCACATAACACAATCTTGCCAAGTCAGCCAATCTGTAAAACAGCATACAGCCTAGCCCCCCGCCCCCCCCCCTCCCCCCCCCTCCCCCCCTCCCCCCCCCCCCCCCTAGAAACCTTGCCAGCATCTCTCGTATGAATTCGCCATGCCCTCAACGTCTATCTAATAAAGCATGAACATACCACCCTTACCATATTTCATTGCCCATTACCCTTCACTCTAACAAGGGCTCAGAAGAAAAGAACTGAAAATCTGTTGAAAACCGCCTTCTTCTTCACTTAAGTGCACTTAAAGGTCTTGAAACTTGGCATCGCTCGCATGATTTCTTTATAGTTTATACAATCAACGTCGGTCTGGAAAACCGTGAAATACTGGTCCTACATTATTTCATTGCCGACTACCCTTCACTCTAACAAGGGCTCAAAAGAAAAGTATTGAAACCCGTCTTTCATCTTCAATAGAATGCACTTTGGTCTAGACTAAGCACGTGTATACCTCAACAGCAAAAGAACCCCAATTCACTGCACAACGGTGTGTGTTTATTCAGCCAGGCTTTGAATATCCACAAATACACGGCAAGCTGAAAAGTGGGAATAAAGTGCCATAAACAAGGCTGGGGACACTGAGGGCGAGGGTTCTTGCGCATAAACTTGGCCATAAGTTACACAGTGTCGGCGCTATAGTAGCTAGAGAGAAGCCTTCTCTCTGCCTCGTCACAGACAAACAAGCTGTGCAGTTTTATGACATAACAGCGCTCTTAAGACAATATAGCACGGCCACTCGGACACAAAATGACATAAAAGCGCTTGTGAGACAATAAACAGGGTAACTGGGACACAAACATGGATAAGCTCTCTGGTCGGGTCGCACCAAGCCAGACTGGGCTTCGATCGCTTGTCACAGGAGCTGTGCAAAGAAAGAACATTCGGCGGGGGTAGAGGTTAGGGGGGGAGGGGGTAAGGTCAGCTCGTGATGCTGCAAAGAGGTAGTGTTGCAGCTGCTAGCGGGCAACAAGTTAAGAACAATGTACAATTCAAGCAAAAGTAATTAATGATAATAATAATAGAAAGATGCTCACATGAGAAGAAAGCTCAGGGCTAGGGACAATAATATATGTTTCTAAATCTCATCTATGGCCAGCAACAAAAGGCTGTCGACAGTATCTCGAATCCAAAGAAACGTAATTCAGACTATTAATCCAAACTGAAATGACTGTGTCGTACAGCCGGTTTCAATGACACAAAAGAGCTTCCGTATCGGAAAACTCGTTGATATAAGTAACTCAAGCCAAATCCGCCACCGAAACCACAATGATGACATCAATTTAACCGACATACAAAACAAAGTGGCAAGCAAAACAATAGGGAGGCTGTACAGTTCGGGGCGTTATCTGTCCTTACCTTTGGATAAACAGGAAGATCCCATTCTGTACCATGATAGCGGACACGAGGTGAGAGCACTGGGTACAACCGGCGAGATGAGGGTAGATGTTGCTTGAGGTGGGGTGGGTGTGTACCCCACAACAATCAGTCTACACCAACAACTGCTTTCAAGTTACATCCCGTCTGCATTGATACAGAAACGATAGTGTGGCACTTTGTGTGTTGTTCTTGCTCCTGTCTGTTGTACCACGAGGCTTCTTGTTCCTGATGTCTGTGATTCTTGCAAAGAAGCACGCTTTTCAACTTGTTCCACAGGCACAGACACTATACTGACTTCAGCACTATAGTTGCACACACTCCAGTGGGGGGATACGATAATAGCTTCACACAATGGCTGTTTGCACAGGGGGCTACTACGTTCCGGTTGCAGTACACGAAGTCCACATTAGCGTGGTAATGCATTCCATGTAATGTAGTAATCCATTAGAGGAAGTAAAGACCACTTTTAGCATATACACAGCAAATGACCCAAATCACGCGTTAGAATCAGCTTTGAAGAAGAAGAGCACTGACGTACGGTTTCACAAAGCACAACCAATCAGTAACTGACCCAAATCATGTTCTGTTTGATAGGAAGAGCGCTGCAGTGTCGTTGCACAAAGTATAACCACGGAACAGAAGTGCTACTGCACAAACAACACAAGGCTGAGAGGTACTTCTTGTCTCTGTGGTCATTTATGATCCCTATGACAAAGTCTCTCTTGGCACTTGTTGAAAACTGACCCAAATCAAGCACTACGATTTTGTTATTGTTCTAAATATGAAGACCACTCCATTCGCTGCACAATATATAACCAATGCATTGCACCGCTACTAATACTACTAACAGTGCTCACACACAACGCTAAGGCAATAGTTACTTTTTGTCAAGAAGTAAGTTCTAAACCCGAAGTCTTGCACTCACTGAGAACGGTGACCACAGGACAACTGACCCAAATCAGGCAAAACGATTTTCGTGTAGGGCGATCAAAGAGGTGTCATCGCATGGTACAGAATGACAATCAGGCGTTACGATTTGTTGCTGGTTAATGCACAAACGAAGCCACACGAACACTTTTTTTGTCGAGTAGCATGCCAGTTATGTTCTCAATAAAAGAAGCCAAACTGAAAGTGACTTTTGTGTCGAGTAGAGCGCTATGATCCCAATAACGAGGTTAGAGACTTGCTGACAACGGTAACGGTAGTCACGTGCGCTGACTGTCTCGCGGTTACTACTGTGTCAGCAATAGAGCTGTCAGGACCCCCCCTCTCCTTCATCATCACAATGCGGGCCTGACCACGCCCCTCTCTCACTGAGATGGGACACAATGTATGAGGTAGATTGGTGGTGGTGGGGGGGGGGTGATGATGGATGGACGGGAGGCAAGGGTAAGGTACACTGACTCCCCAATTTAAGACTTCCATCCTTTTAAGATCTTGATTGTTGAGATTTTCTGTTCATAACCTAAATTTAACCCCATTTTAAGACTATTTCCTTTTTAAGACCCGATTTTCTCCGATTCTTTTGTTGTTGTTGAGGTCTTAAATGGGGGATTTCACTGTAACAGAAAATTGCTGTGCACAGCACTATGGGGGTCACGGCAGCGGGCTAGCGATGACACAAGCATTCAGCACCACACTGCCATGGGCCGCCTCCCGACACGCAATGTCAACACACCTTGCCCACATTCCGCCACTCTTTTTTCCACACACTGTCAAAGCCGCCACTTTCCACAGCCAAAATTTGCGATTAATCTAGCCTGCATCCCAGGTCCGTCCTATCTTGGTTGCACACACTTCAAAAAAAGAAAGGGATGCTTCAGTCTTTCTTCCTAGCGACAGTCATACTGCACCTGAATAAAGTTTGTCCACTGCATACAGTGCTAGGCTTGCAACAAAAAGGAAACCGTACAGGGATGAATAACCTACGGTGTGCACACACTTATACGTAGAGTTTAACCAATGCATGTGAAATCCCGAGATTGAGGTTAGGTGTCACTTGAGAGTAGCGGTGACAAGGCTAGGATCTGGGTGTCCCAACAACAAAGTTTACTCGGTATTATCTTTAAGTCAGCAGGTAACCCCTGTCTGCTTTCTTGGCCGTAGCAGTGTCACAAGCCTTGGCATGGCTGCGTCAACTTCTGTCTCTTTCTGGCCCTCTATGCTAAGTTCCGCATACTTCTCTCTGATCACATCAGCTATCTCAACTTCCGTGTCCAACAGGTTTGAGCACACCCTATCTCGAAAATGTGCAGACGAAACTTTCGACACATGACTTAAAATCTCTTGCCACCCCCTTGATTCTTTCTCAGTGTCAGCACACACCTATCTCTCACACACACCTATCTCTCTCACACACACACACACACACACACACACACACACACACACACACCTATCTCACACACACACACACACACACACACACCTATTACACTCTTCTATTTGTCTGCAGCCTTTCTCTACTCCGACATCTTTTAAGGTTTATTACCAACACTGCACAAATACATCCGTGAAGGCGCTCAAAGCACAAAAAACACACCTGTTGATTCGATCCAAATGTACCCCTACCTTTACACATACACACACACCGACTGTGTCGGGGTCGTGGTAAAGTTGGACAGATAGAGCTATTTCGGAATGCACATCGGCAGTGGTAGACACGCACACCCTGACCCTGTGTGGGAAAATATACAGCCAACGGGACTCAGCACTTCACCTTCAAACTTCTTTACACACACACAACTCCCCCACACACACCTCTTTCCCGACAGCGCTCGGCTCTCACCGTGACCGGCCAATGCTTGTTAGTTCCGCGTTGAGATTTGAAACCTCTCATCTCCAAGAAGAACAGACACAGAGAAAACGGAGAGCAGGGGACACGACAGAAAGTGTTCACGAAGCAGCATCACACGATGTTGACAGCAACAGCAGCAACAGAGCAGCAAGGGAGGTTACAAGGGGGGTGGGGGCGAGGAGTGTGAAGAAGCTGTGTACCAACACATTTCTCCTACCTGAACATGGGGGCAGGTAGCAAGCAGCACACACACACACACCCAGGCTAAATTATTCCCCCTTCCTTGGCTTCGGTAACGCTTGGGAAGGGTAGGGCAAAACTCGGCAGGTTAGTGGCTAGAAAGGCAACTCCCTCCTTAATCTCTCTCTCTCTCCCACCCCATGCGCCGTGCAGCTAATCTACTATCTCTGTCCCGTTACCTTACCTGCCCAGCCACCTCCAAACCGAAATCACCATCATGTTCATCTGACCCCCCCCCCCCCTCCCCTTCAACCTCCCCCCACACCTTCTTCCCACCTGAATATTCTTCCTCATCCTTCACCCCCCATCGTGTTCACCTGTACCTCCTCCCTCCCCCTCCTTGTCCCCCACCCACACCACCGCCTTCACACGCCCTTTTCTTTTCACATAATTATATTCTTCCTGAACTTTCAGCCGAACCCCCCATCATGTTCACCTGTACCCCCCCCCCCCTCCTGCACAGACCACCCTCCCCCTCCCCACCCACTGTATCATAGTCTTCCTCAACCTTCACCACCCCTGCTCCCACCCACCTTCTTTTCATGTGTACCCTCCTCCCCATCCGCCGCCGCCTCCACCACACACCCTCCTCCCATTTTCTTTCCTATTCCTCTTCCCACCCCTACCATCCCCCTTCTAATTCCACTATTCCCCCCCCCCCCCCATATCTCTACCATACTCACAAGTCCACATAATGCTTAACATATATTATGCATTAGAGTTCATGTGTTGATTCAGTAAACAGCTCCACCTTCTTTGCTGCAAAATTTACAATTTCTACTTGGAGTTTGCAGTTGTCTAGTCAGGTGTTCTATAAAACACAGAGGTAGTGTTTCAGTGTAGTTTGCTCTCATGGCAAGGAGGCTGGGATGCAACGGATAAATGATTAAATCTGCAAGCGAAGCCCCTCTCTTTCATTTCAGAGATTGCTGCCCTGTGAGGAATAAACCATAATTTTCTCCTCACCAATACCAATCTTCTGCACAACTTCAGCAGGTACCCTCAACATGCCCATCTTGTTCATACCTGTTCCAAAATAAAACAAACAAGCTTGTCCCTTCACCCAAACTCACACAGATCCAATATTCTCCACTTACTTATCTTACCACTAACTAGCAATACACAAACTCAATTGTCATGCATTAGCATAGGCAATCACTGGGCAGGAAAATGTTATTCACATGATATTTTAAGGACACAGCCAGGCAAAGATTGTGGTAATTTGGTGCATCGTGACATCACACCAGGTGTAATCAGGAAGAGCGTTTTCTTTCCCTTTAGCGAAACACATACCAAACACATGGGTCATGCCTGAGGTAAGACAGGTTTGATTTTTTAAAAAGTTGACTTGCACGTTTGGTTTTGGTTTATCTCATACACAGTGGTACCTGCGACGAAAGGACCCCCTTAGGACAAGTCAAAAGTGTCCATAAATTGTGGGTGGTCTTTTAATGACAGTTTGTTTAGGGTTGTCCAAGTTTTTATTGTGCACATACAGAACCACAACTCAAAGAAAACTCTTACTTACTTCAATGACACCTGCGATGCAAAGCCCCTTCCAAGTGTAGTTTGCTCTCATGGCAAGGAGGCTGGGATGCAACGGATAAATGATTAAATCTGCAAGCGAAGCCCCTCTCTTTCATTTCAGAGATTGCTCCTCCCCACAAAGGACATCTTCCGTTGTTCCTCTAGACCAAGCTACCTGCAATTGTGTCCTAAAAGTGTCCTTTGATCACAGTTATGGTCACACTTGCGACGATAGGACACCCTTGTGACCAGCTTAAATATAAAGTGTCCGGGCTACATTGCAGGTGGCCTTTCACAACAGGTATACTTTGGTCATGTATATAGAGACAGGGACAAAAGAAAGTGTGAAGTGTCCTCTAATCGGAGGGGTCTCACACCACAGGTACCCCTGTACTTGATAGCAGGAGAGACGAACTCTTTGCACTCAGGTATCAATCAGATAAATCTCTACTCTAAAAAAAACCCCATCTACCATGAAAATTGTTAATGCATCACTGGGCACACCTCTTCCCGAAATTGAAAAAAGCTTCGGTGGCTTTAGTCAGCTTAGGGGTAAAAAGGGCCGATTTTTGTTAACCCACGTCATCTTTCTTTATTTGGTGTTTAACGTCGTTTTCAACCACGAAGGTTATATCGCGACGAGGGAAAGGGGGGAGATGGGATAGGGGAAAGGGGGGAGATGGGATAGAGCCACCTGTTAAGTGTTTCCCGTTCACAAAAGCACCAATCAAAAAATTGCTCCAGGGGCCCGCAACGTAGTACAATACATGACCTCACTGGGAGAATGCAAGTTTCCAGTACAAAGGACCAAACACCTCCCACACACTGCCTGACCAAAATCTTTACAAACATTGACCACACTCCACACAAGAACCACTCAACAAGGGTAAAAGGAGAAACAGAATCCGTTAGTCGCCTCTTACGACATGCGGGGGGCAGAGAAATAAGGATGTGGAAAAGAAGACTTTTGGTAAGTGAAATAAAGGTGATGGATCCAGTCAGGTAGAAATAAGACAACAAGAAAAGAATTGGAAAACTGCAGGGA
>NC_090249.1:50047627-50085127 GCF_037325665.1 Littorina saxatilis
AAATCGGTCAACTGAAATGAAATCCGATGAAAAGATAGTTGCAATCAGCGGAGTGAATCAAACATTACGCTTCGAGAGAACACTGTAGCAAGAAGCTAGCGTGGAATTTAATGAAACTAAGCGTGGAAATTTAACAGGTAGCAATAATACTTTATTCAAAATCTAGCACGGTGTAATAAACAAGAAAGCTTTCCACATCACCAAGCTACAAAGTCATGTGTACAGTACTCTCTGTGACCAATGTGGGTGATGGGGGGTGAGGGGGAGTGGGACAGGCGAAGAAGGTTTGGTAGCAGGTAGATTTATTAAGTGTAGCATTTTGTTAGCCGCAATAAGAGAGTAATGACACAGCAGAGCATCTGTCACTTGCGAGTGGTGTTACTCAAAAGATGATAGTGACCAGGAAAAGTGACCGTGTCCGGTTGGGTACATCCGGCAATATCTGACCACAACCCACACATGTCTCACTTTCTTGTCAACGCATTTTCTTACTAACACATAAACAACTCTGAGGCACACAAAAAGTCGTGCCCTTTTAAGGGCTAAACACAGACACCGAGTTATTTTAAACCTTTTGGGGCACATTATAAGATGTTTGATGGGTTGTTGACAGACCAGCTTTTTTGTCGTCCGAGGGGGAGCATATCGTCTTTTGTTTCATATTTATTGACCAAGGCCGAAGGCCGCGGTCAATAAATATGAAACAAAAGTCGATATGCCCCCCGAGGGCCGACAAAAAAAGCTGGTCTGACAACAAACCACCAAACATCGTTTTTGTCATCATTTTGGTAGTGAGAAAATAAGATAACAATCAACACAGGGAGCCATGCTCTGAAACACGGGTTCCGTGCTGATAACCACACGAGTTCCGTGCGGATAACCACTGGCAATCAAAGCTGGCGTGTGAAAGCAACTTTCTGTATTTTAGAGTTCATAAAATGTTGGGATGAATATGTCAGGTTTGAGGATGCACAGTTCTGTTTGTTCATCTTGGTATTCCACTCCCTCGGCTTTCAGTTGTGAGTAATAAGCTTATAGTAATCGAATGTGGAAGCTACGTTGAGTCAAAGGTCACAGAAGATTTGCGTTGTGCAGCGAAGGAAAGAATCGCGATCTTGTTTCCGACTCAGTACCTCTTTGTTTTTCATTAGACCTGTCAATCTGCTTGCTCGGCTTTGTGAGATGTTTGCATATCTTGTTGTTATTTTCTTTGCTTTTATCATTATTTCTTATTTGTGCTTCGTTTATCGATACAACGTCTTGTGCACGGGTCAAAATGTGTGTGTCAGCTCAGGGGTCAATTGGTTTGACTTGAACTTGAAAGACAAATTTCTCACAGTTTGTTTTTGGAACTTTGCAAAGCAGTGTCTTGTCGTCTGTTTAGGTCTGGGGAAACGCCAATGAAAAGAGCCGAAGAATCCTCGAGCGTTTCTATTGGGTTTGCTTTTGATTATCCATGTAATAGGGCTTCCTGCAACTATGGTAACCGGGGATTTATTCCCCGGGGAACATGAGATTTATTTACCAGGTGCTTGTGAATGAGAACTCGTGAAAATGATGACAAAATACCTTGTCTGGTGCCCACTGCACTTGGAGGAAAAAAAGAGGAGGAGGAAGAATAGAAGCAGGAAAAGAAAGATTAAAGAAGATGAGCAAAGGAAACAGACAAAGGAGAGATGAAAGAAGAAGCAGTTGCCCTTTGCTACAAAAAGAATAAAAGCAAAACAAAGAAGAAAGTAAAACAATGACACACACAACATTGTCACCATTACAAACAAAACTACCCAAGTAGACATAGTTGCTTCTTTATCTGCACGCTCTTCTTTCCCTTAAGTTTTAATACACAAAACACAAACACAAAAATATTGCCACAGTTACACCACCCCACTCACACACACACACACACACACACATATTCATTAAATAAATCCACTCACCAACGGGCGACTTTCTTATTCGCTCTCTCTTCTTCCCCTTAATTTTTCAATACACAAATACATTGACACATTTACATCCCCCCCCCCCCCCAAAAAAAAAAAAGTAGAAAAAGAAAGAAAAAAAATATATATACCGGCACAAAAACCAACAACAAAAAGAAAACAAATACAAACTAAACACAACAGAAAATGTCACTCACCGACGACAGTCTTCTCTATGCGCTCGCTCTTCTTCTTCCTCTTCCACTTCCATGGCTTGAAGATTCTGCCGAAGGCGTGGAAGCGGCTCTTGCGGTCCGCGGGCGGCGTGTTGGTGTGCAGGGCCGTCGTCTTGGCCTCGCCATTCTTGCTCACATCTGTCCACGACACACAACAAAACCCTTCTTCACTCACAGGCAACACAGACGACGAGGCAGCAGAAGGTCTGAGAGTGCTGATGCTGCTGCTGCTACTGGCACTGCTGTTGTTGTTTTGGATGTCCTGCACATTATATTTGGTCCTCATGGTGCCCTACGAGTTCTGAGAACGAAGAAAGTTTGATTTGCTGTGTGGAAAATACACAGATACACAGGGGTTTATGAGTTACAACGATTCGCAGCTCTCATAATACACATAAATAGTCGTGTGAGTTCTGCGACAAGTTCCTTTTGCTGTCATGAAACAATCACAAAGATACACGGAGGTTTAAGAGTTACAAAGATTCGCAGCTGTCACAACGGACCCATAGGTTCACAAAAAAGTCCTGTTTGCTGTGATGGAAATACGCAGAAATACACCTTTTGAGTTCTGCGACAAGTTCTCTTTGCTGTGATAAAAATACACAGAAGTTAAAGAGTTGCAACGATTTGCATTTCTCACACAGACCTGTGCCCACATGCAGGTTCTCAGAAAAGTCCTGTTTGCTGCGATATAAACGCACAGGGGTGAACAAGTTAATGCAATTCTCAGCCCTTACAGTCAGCACCACGATTAAACTGAATAACGAGCGTAAGGGTACAACCTAGTATCCTGGACCGTGCGAACAAGCCGTTGACGCCCATGTGAAATGTATACAAGTGTACATATAATAACTCGTGACCTGAACAAAAAAATAGCATGTGGCAAGGCTCCAAAATATGCTCTTTGTGGTGTTTTCTATGCAGAGAACGAATTTCCAACATGGACGAACGGGTCTATATCACTGCCAAACTGAATGCACACAACCCAAAGGTGAAGATCGATCAGTGTCCTTTGGATCATTGGCTGACTGTCAAACTGTACCCGTAATGAATAGATTGTAGTTGTGTTCCCGAGCAAGAGAAGTAGCCTTGGACAGTGATATCACCAGGCATGTCCACTCACACGGACATCACTGTCCGCTTAACACCGACAACCGAGATACCGTCGTCCCCAAACGTCAACACCTCAGCTTAGTATCACAACACAGCAAAACTCTATGGAATAACACAGCAAAATCTCTATTGCATAACACAACGAAATTCCTATTGAATAACACAGCAAAGCCTCTATCGGAAAACAGCAAAGTCTCTTTGGAACTTTCACACAGTTTTCTCCTCTTACTATTAACCCATACTTTTCAATACTTTTAGTACTGTACAAAACGACTTTCCTACACACACAAAAACCACCACAGCTGATTCATCCGAACTGACTATGAGGCCAGCATCTTGACAAATAGTGCTGACGGCAGAACTGTGTAGAAAAGAAACCTCTTCACACCATAACTCATTCAGCTGAAGATGACGGTGATGTGCACACACTCACACAAAGCATCAAAGGCCAGAGCCGCGATGCACGTGTTGACACAGCACCGTCCTATAAAGACCGACCGAGCCGCGCGACTCCCCTCAGCAAACTGACTAAACTATACACTTTCTGTTGCCTACCTCACTCCAGCAAAAGACTAAAGACCTTTTTTCACAAAGTAGCGGGAGTATAGATCTACTGACAGGGAGGGATGGAGGGAGGAAAAAGAGAGGTTAGTGACGAGTTAGATCAGTAGGCAGCTGGGGCTGACATGACAAGCCGTCACAATGACAAGGACGTGACGAATGGCGGTGTTTGTCTCTCGGCCTCTGTCACCTCGCTGCCTGCCCCTCGACCTGTCAACACTCCACACCTATCTTGACCACAGGTCAAGCTCTGTCGATGACCTCTGTCTGTCTCTTTCGCCGTTCGACCTAACGTCTTCATTATGGACACAAAACTCAACTATCTGCCCCTCAACCTTCAAACACTTCACACTTATCTTGGTCACAGGTCAGACTCAGTCGGTCAATTCTCTCTCTCTCTCTCTCTCTCTCTCTCTCTCTCTCTCTCTCTCTCTCTCTCTCTCTCTCTCTCAGTTTGACCTGATTTCTCCATTTTGCACACAGAACACAACTATCTGCAAATCGACATGTGAACACCACACACCCATCTCGCCCACCGGTCAGGCTCAGCAGATGACCTATCTCCTTCCCTCTCTCTTTCGCCGTTTGACCCGACGTCTTCATTATCGACACATCAACACAATTACCTGCCCCTCAACCTGTGAACACTCCACACCTATCTCGCCCACCGGTCAGGCTCAGCCGATGACCTCTCTCTATCTCTTTTTCCGTTTGACCCGGCGTCTTCATTATAGACGGGGTCCTGATTTGGCCTAAACGGTCCGCTGGACCCTAAAAGCAACAGTTAACTAACTAACTAAATTACTTCATTATGGACACAACACAACTACTGCTAGCCCCTCAACCTGTGAACAACAAATCCCCACACTTATATCGTCCACTGGTCAGGCTCAACCGATGACCCCTGTTTGCCTGTCTCTCTCTTGTCATGTGACCTAACAGTAACTTCTCCATTATGAACACACAACACCAGTACCTGTCCATCGACCTGTGATCAACCCACACCTATTTTGCCCCACTGGTCAGACTCAGCCGATGACCTCTCTTTCTGTGTCGGCAAGTGGTGACGTTACTTATTCATAATGAAGTCATTACACAGCAACAACGCTTCGCTCAGCTAAACAGTAGTTGCTCCCATCGTAGAAGAGCGATTAATCCATTGTTCATACTTTGATCACACTTCACTTCAGGCCCAGGTGATGATGACCCCTCTCTCTCCTGCGCGGTCCCTGTGACCCGAGCCTTTTCATTGTGAACAAACCGCACAACAACATTACGTCTTCTCTCCGCCGGGCAACTTCAGCCTGCATCGCAAGAGATCGATTTCTCTACCATTCACATGGTAACCAAACTGTTGGGCTTAGGCAATATAGCCACACGACACAGCAAAACTGAGGTGTCTCTCCGCCGGACATAATTAGCCTCTGTCGTTAAGTTCTTAACGATAGAATTCTCCGTCTTTCAAATAGTGACCGACCTTTAAAGGCTCACGCGATGAACGCCCAGCTGCGTCTTTCTTTCTCCTGCTATATGTACTTCATTATAGACACACAACACATCAAAATGGAGGTGTCTCTCCGCCGGACGATATACTTATAAATATATACATCGCAGCAGATCGATGTCTCCACCAATCACAGTGTGATCAAACTTAATACTCAAGCGATGACATCTCCGCCTCTACATCTCTCTCTATAGTTCATTATACATCCTACACAGAACAAAACCAAGAATTCAGAAGACATACGCTCACGCCGTAGCACCATAGCAGGTCTAACTCTTCATTTCTACGCTACAGATAGAATTGTCCATTATTAAAAAAAATTAACTCCATTATTTTAAACTACTGCGCAAATTACCAACAATATTCTATTGCAGCAGCATACTGCAACACCGTTGCAGATCGAACCCCACCATGCTGCGATATATGTAAAAAACATGAATCAATACCCTCCCAATGACACAGGACAGCAACACAGCAACAACAAAATGGAAACAATCGCTGCTTGCAAAAGCCACGCAGAGAGTAGGCCATGTCAAGGCCTGGCGACAGCCGGTCGGAGTATTTTTTTGATGTGTGAAAAAAGAGATCTCCGACAAGGGTCATGTGTTGCTACTAATAGAACTGCAGGGTGACATCATGCACCATAATATTATTACAGCACTTCAACACAAAGGAGTTTCACCAGTGTGGACCAGACGGACAGGCCAAACCCAGTATATCCCCCCCCCCCCCCTTTACCCCGTCACGTCATTAGGTTATAAGAAGAAAAAAAAACGCATGCGTACGCTACGCCGACACAGATTCCTTTTTGTTTAGCAAGTGTCTAAATGTGTTAGAGTCATGTTAGAGTGTTAAACAGCAACACAAGTAGCATCAATCTCATTCCAAACCCCCCTACCCACCACAGTGTATGTAACGTACGTTACATGTGCGTGTAATTATTGACGAAAGGAGCTTCTTCGTTCTTCACAAACAATTGTCATTTCCGTCACATACACACCAATGGCCATCATCAGCATAATCGTGCTTCCATAAAACATTCACAGTTATGGAGGTCCAGCTGTTGCCTTTTTTTTACCCGAGCATAACGAAGAAGTACGTATTGACTATTGTCTCTTAACGATTGGCCTAAATCTTCGGGCGCGGGCCGCCAATCCTTCAGTTATGCACTTTTGTGGGGCAAAGATCACTTCATCATCGTAAATCACTCTCAGACCATAGTATCACAGGTTGTACACCTGTCTATAACCACCAGCCAAAAGTGGCTTTTACCGACAGGGGGTTGTTATACTTATAGAAAGTGCATAACATATGGTGGGGGGTGTGAGGTGGGGACTCGTCGGGGATTCTTTTGGGTGGTCGTAGTAGGCAGGTGGTCGTTATCAAGAGGTGGTCGCCAGGGCAGGTTTGACTGCAGCAGATTTGACCGATGCGGTGACAGTTCTTCTCCTTCTCGGCTGACTGTGATGAGCACCTGTCCTCTCTCGCAATCTTGTGTTTACTTGTTAAAGCTACTCTTACACTGTGCCGAATTCCCCTTGCGAATAGAATTTTCCAATAATTCACAATGATCGGGACATGGTCGCAAGACATTCGTAAAATTAATGTTCTTAACCATTCGCCACCATTCGTCTCTTGTTTTGAACATAGCAACATGTTCCTGATATTCGCAAAGAAGTCATATTCTTAACTTTTTTGCAACGTACTGGTAAGATTTCGCAAGACATTCGTAATCATCGCAATGTATTCGTCAGGCTCGCAAGGCATTCGCAACCATTCGTTATGCCTGTCTTACACTGTGCCGAATATCCTTGCGAGTATGCATTCGCAATGATCAGTAGACATTCGCAAGCACTCGCAACCATTCGTAAGACATTCGCAAGGATTCGTAAGGCTTCGAATGGTCAATATTTTTCCTGTCCATTAGTCTCTTTTTGGGGCCAAATACAACATGTTCATATACACATTTCTTGCGAATGTCTTACGAATAGTTGCGAGTGCTTGCGAATGTGTACCGATCATTGCGAACGCCTTGCGCGCGCTACGAATACCTTTACGAGGATTACGAATGGCTTGCGAATACTGAAGAATATGCATTCCTTGCGAATATTAGGAGCATGTTGCTAATGTTCGCAACAAGAGACGAATGGTGGCGAATTGTTAAGAACATTTACGAATGTCTTGCGACCATGTCCCGATCATTACGAATTATTGGTGAATTCTATTCGCAAGGAAAATTCGGCACAGTGTAAGAGCAGTATTACGAACAATGCGAATTGCATAATCGCTTTATTCGTAAAATGTTTGCAAGCACTCGCAACACTCGCAAGGCCACTCGCAACGTTCGTAATACATCCGCAAGACATTCGTATATGGATTTGTATGCATTCGCAATGATCGGTAAGGCTTCGAATTTTCAATATTTTTTCCTGTCCTATCGTCTCTTTTTTGCTGAATACAACATGTTCATATTCGCAAGGATATTCGGCACAGTGTAAGACAGGCATAACCGCCTGTGAGACCCTTTCAGTCACGACTGAAACAGTACGGCCACGAACTGCGAATGACCAGTCACGGTTTAAATTCATGTTCATTTTGTTTTTTATCAATGATGACTCTTTCCATTTTAACGATCAATTTGTGTGTGTGTGTGTGTGTGTGGGTGTTTTTGTGTAAGCGCACCACGAGCGCATGTATGTCTTAAGCGCACGAGAGCTGAGCATGACCGAGACTGGGTGAGAGAGATGGAGAATACAAAAATAGGCATGAGGTCACACGGAAGCATGGGGTCCCGCAAAGAAACAAATTGTCACCCACCCACACGGAATGCTGTGTGTAAGTTTGAACTTTCCTTCGTCAGCTTACACTGTTTTTGACAGTGGGACAACAAACTTCTCCATACAGCCTTTCCCCCTCCACACTTTTTCTTGTTTACACATAATTCTGCCCGTGATAGTTCTGCATGTTGTTTTTGTGAAACGATTGTATTGACCCAACAGTGAATAAAAACTTGTTCAAACCTGAAGCAAGCTCCTTTGGCAAGGTAGCTATTTAGCACAGGCGGCCATGTGCTTAAATATTTTTTATTATGATTCATACATTTTTAATATTATTCTTTAGCACAACAGACCTATCGCAAACTTCCCCTCTCGAATTAATTGGACCGGGGTTGGTGATATGAGCCAGTGAGAGGTTGCAGTGACTTTTCTGTCCCTACATTCGTCAAGCCTGCGAATTCCCACAAAGACCCGACCCAGAACAATTAAGTCCCCTCTTCAAGGAGATCAAAATACGTCAAGCCTGGAAGACACAGGTTCGGACCACAGGAGCTTGTATCAAAGCACCGGTTGTTGACTGAATTATCCTACTCCTTTATCCATACTAGAGTGTTACAACTTACTACTATTGTTTACTAGTGAACAATAGTAGTAATACTACAGTAAGGATAACGAAGTAGGATACTTTAATCGTCCGGCTCTTTGATACAAGCTCCTGTGATTCGGACATGCAAGTCCCTACAGTTTGTTTTAGGAGACACATCAACAGATCCAGAAGTCTCGTTTTTAATCAGTTTATGTAGACACTTTACGCACGTTTTCTTACCCCTTGTTGGGCCTAATTATATATCAAGCTTCTGCTGTTTTACTTGACACAAAATTATATACAACGAATCAGCGTGGTACGCCGCATTTCGAACCAAGTCGCAGCTATACGACGTGACAACGCATTGGATGCGAAAACCAACGTAATGCGTCAACGATGACGAGGGGCTTCTGCCTTTTTCGCTGAAACTTGTAAAGCATTCTTGAAACAGGTTGAGATGTTTACTACGTGCGTCCTTCCTTCGTTCGATTTTGCTATGTATCTGTGAGTGGACATGAGTCATCGTGAGAAGCTGCAAACTCCAGCTGTTTATTTACATGTACGTAGCCGATCCTGCTCTGGTCAAAGTGGTGTTTTTTTTCTTTTTCTGAGGAACACTATGCTGGTATACAATGCTACAATGGCGAATCACATAGGAGAGAGCATACACACAGTGACTGATTGCTAATTCCAGAAAGAAAAAAATGCATCTGAGAATTCAACTGCAGTTGAGGTCACTGTGAAAGGAACCTTTTGAACTGATGGTCGTGTGTGTGTGTGTGTGTGTGTGTGTGTGTGTGTGTGTGTGTGTGTGTGTGTGCGTGTGTGTGCGTGTATGTGTGTGGTGTGTGTGTGTCTGTGTGTGTGTGGGTCAGTGTGCGTGTGGTGTGTGTGTCAGTAAATAATAATAATAATAAAACATTCTTTTATAGCGCTGTTCACCGCCGAATGGTAAGTCTCATGGCGCTTTACATTAGACATTAAAATTTAACATTTTACATAAAAAGTTTTCTCGTAAGAAATAACATACAAGCATTAAAACCAATTCATAGACAACGACCACTTATAGTTATATAAAATAATGTAGAAAAATTGTTTTTAAAAAGACGGAAAAAAAACACACAAAAAAACAACAACACGTAAGATAAGTAATAGAGACATAGTTACACATAAAAAGTCTGACAATAAAACAGAACTCACATAAAAGCGTACAGATCTAAAACAGAACGAAGATGTAACATAGACTGTGGGGCAACAAATTAAACAACTAACAACTAGTCAACAAGCAAACTTATCATTCAGCACATTCACTCACAAGTCACATTACACCACAGCTTCAATGTCCTAATTACTTTGTTCATTTTAGTAAAAGGCAGATTTGTACAGGTGAGTCTTCAGTTTAATCTTAAATGATGGTACTGAAGGAGACTGGCGGACCGCTGGGGGAAGTGAGTTCCAGAGTGTAGGGACTTGATATCTGAATGATCTTTGTCCAGCTGATTTTAGTTTAGCTCTAGGGACTGTGAGGAGCAGCTGGGCAATGAGGACCTCAGGGACCTAGCTGGAGAGTACTTTGTCAGTTTTGATGACAAGTAAGGGGGGAGGGTGCCATGAAAGTAGTTGAAAGCGAGAGTGCCCAGCTTGTATTGTATTCTCTGTTGCAATGGAAGCCAGTGGAGATGATTCAGCAGTGGCGTAGCATGATCCCTGCGCTTCTTTCTGAGGATTACCTTAGTGTGTGTGTGTGTGTGTCAGTGTGCTTGTGGTGTGTGTGTCAGTGTGTGTGTGTGTGTGTGTGTGTGTGTGTGTGTGTGTGTGTGTGTGAGTGTGTGTGTGTGTGTGTGTGTGTGTGTGTGTGTGTGTGTGTGTGAGTGTGTGTGTGTGTGTGTGTCAGTGTGTGTGTGTGTGTGTGTGTGTGTGTGTGTGTGTGTGTGTGCGAACACTGTTGATTTGTGCATGCTCGTTTTAGTTCCTTTCAGGAAAACGGATATGACTTCCCTGTAACACAGTATATATATATGCAATTCACTATACGTCGCAGACTATAGCTAAGACAACTGTTATCTCTTTGTGCAGAGCTTCCCTGTGTACAGTGTATTTGTTAGGAACACAATTTGTTAAGCACAAATAAGGCAATGGAAATTGACTTTTGACCTTTTGACAGTCACGATGCCTTCAATCACAGCTTTGTGAGATACTTTGTTCTTCCGTTTATGAGACGCGCCGTTGTTCTTCATCGACCCGAAAAGCAACATTCACATACCCTTTCCGCAAAAAAAAAAAAAAAAAAAAAAAAAAAAAAAATACAGTCAAAGACACACTACCTCCAGTGTAAACTGTTTAGCTCATCATCTCACAACTGGCCAGGTTTTTCACATAGGATAAGACCATCCCTATACTCAGACACATACCAAAAATCAACATCCTGACTGCTTCCTGTGGTGAGTCGGAATCCCCAACCCCCCCCCCCCCCCCCCCCGGGTTATCTTTCATTGTGCAGTCACATTAAAGGTACACTCTTTCCAGTGCAAGCCAGGTAACATGCGCCTTGAGTCGCCTCGTGTGGTGAGATATGTGCGCGATATAAATTCTCGTAAATAAAATAAATAAATAAAAGCCATCAAGTCAGGGTTTTACATGACGTAAGAACATCCTTCCACTTTGACACGTATCAAAATTCAACAGCATGGGTACTTCCTAAGCAGAGTAGGAACTCTGTTCGCTAAATTTAATGTCACGCCTTAATTGACACAGGTGTCATTTACGTAAATAATTCATCCAACAACAAAAATGCCCACACGTTACACAAAACAGACAGGGTGTAGATTTTGGTACAGTGTAACTCCCATTTCAAATGAATACCTCAAATTCTGAGAAACTAGTGTCTTAGGTAATTTTACAGAGGCTAGAACAGAAAATGTGAAAAAATGTAAGGTCTTAAAAAGGTCTACTGTATAGTGCAAGTGAAAGGATGTTGTTATCACATGTAAGCTCATTGACAGGTCACAGGTGGTGCAAATGAATCGCTTGAATGCGAGGGGTGGTGCATTGTTCTTTTAAAAGACTGGAAAAAGATGTTGATGCTAACTATTTGTCGTAACCTCCGGCTGTTTCGTGACCCTTGTGAATTTATTGATTTTTTTGCAAAATGATGACGCGGGACAGGATGATTAGCTTCGTAAACACAGCACTCCAGGGGAAGAATAGAGAGAGAGAGAGAGAGAGAGAGAGAGAGAGAGAGAGAGAGAGAGAGAGAGAGAGAGAGAGAGAGAGAGAGAGAGAGAGAGATATTAAGTTGTGTGAATCAGGGGGGGGGGGGGGGAGAGAGGATCGTTAACCTCAGAAAAAGCTTTTCTCAGTACCATCAACGGCCTGAATTGTGTGTGTGTGTGTGTGTGTGTGTGTGTGTGTGTGTGTGTGTGTGTGTGTGTGTGTGTGTGTGTTTGGAGGGTGGAGGGCGGGGCAGAGCGAGGAGCAACAGTCATTCACCTTTTATCCGTTCCCTCAACAGCGTAAGTTGTGTGTGTATGTTGACTGAGAGCTTTTACTGTTGTTTACCCACCGAGAACAGGTCCCGCAGAGAACTTGACTTGCTGGCATTCCTAATCTATAATCGTTAAGCCAAATAATGTGCTTATTGTACCGCTCACAATGAGCCCACAGAGAAATATTTGTGCTTCAGACGGGCTGTTTACGCCGGCCCACAAACTGCAACCTCGGCGCAAGCCTGCGAGCATACTACTGTTACATCACGCCCAGCTAAAAACACAACACTAAATCATGTAACGGTACTAATTACTACTTGATGTAACTGTTTACATTTCGGATATGTTGACCTTGTTTCCTAACTCCATTGATTTTTCGTTAGACAGAGAGAGGATCATGTCATTTTGTAAGTTTTGAAACATGTTTATATATATATATGGGGCTACGTCCTTTAATTGTGGGCTAATTACACGTTAATCTACCTGTCGTTCACTCACCGTACACTCAGCGATATAAGGCTATCTATTTTTCTGGTGTGTGTGTGTGTGTGTGTGTGTGTGTGTGTGTGTGTGTGTGTGACAGTTACAGCATTGCAGCTCATTCCGCAAACCCTGGGACTTTTATCCAAAATTGCTCTCTCTCTCACGTCACAGCTGATTTCATCCTCATAAAAAGTGTTGGCAACCGCAAGAAAAAGATATAACGTGTTATTCTATTTCATTTAAAGACACAGTCCTTCTTGTTTAAGCAATTCGGGCTTACAATCCAAGATCTGTTCAATTTTTTTTTTTAATGAAATAAGACCATTCCTTCACCTGGATAAATATCAAAAAGCAAGAACCAGGGTGCTTTCTGTGCAGAACGAAACTTTCAACTCTGCGCAGGTAGCAGACAAGTTGTTGATTTTGGGTATACTTCCAAATGGAGGGACCTGGGATGGTCTCATTTCATATACATTTTGGACAGATCTGAGATGGTAAGCCCAAATACATGGGAAGGACTGTGTATTTAAATGCAATACACAACAACAACAACAACCACTTCTACCTCACTGCATCGCACAAGTTGAATACAAAATGTATATTGTACCAGTTAAACGACCTAGTGGAATGGCCTTTTTTGCACTGCATGGTGTCATGCAATCCTTTGAATAAACTACAAAGAATATCTCTGTGCAAACAGAGCTACCCCTGCATGCAATCCCGTTCCACATGATCCTAGTGCATTACTTTCCTCAATGTGTTATGCCCTTTCACACTGCAAACTATTCTGAATAAACGCCATTTGTACTGTCTGAGTCAGCAAGACTAAGACCATTTCGAGTTTTCCCTGTGGAAACTACTTAACCAGACATCTGAAAACAAACAATTTTGAAAAGTAACACACCTGAGCAGGAAGTCACTTTGGTCATTAGGTGTGAATATTTGCATTCAAACACAAACTATTCTTTCATCAATTCATCCATTCCTTTCTAATCAAATTAATCATTGCACGTGCAGCTGCTGTGTCGATCTTCATGGTCACAACTATCTTCCCACAACATATTTTCAAGAAACCCCTTGCCCTTTTTGTCATTCTGTTATTTTCAACAAACCACTGTAAATGTGTTTGTGATAATACATTTTCAAGAAACCATTGTTGGTGATTCTATATTTTCAACAAACCATTGTGTGTGATTATCCATTGTCAACAAACCATTGATTGTGATTCTATATTTTCAACAAACCTTTTTTTTCGATTTTGTATTTTCAACAAAGTGAGAAGTGGATTTCATATTTACAACAAAACTTTTTTTTTCGATTTTGGATTTTCAACAAAGTGTGATGTGGATTTTACATTACAACAAACAAAAGTCCAGGATCCTGTATTTTGTAACAAACGCATTAGGCAATAGGCGTTGTAAACTAAACACAACAATTATATATACCAGCATTGTTTTCCTCCAACTTGTTCAGACAAGAGCAAAAAGGCATCTTGACGGGCCCATGCTTTTCTTTTGAATATTATATTACATGTACATAGCAGGCCGAGGCCTGTTTCTCTAATAATACCACAGGGTGGCACCGGCACGGTTGGCCTAGTGGTAAGGCGTCCGCCCGGTGAACGGGAGGTCGTGGGTTCGAACCCCGGCCGGGTCATACCTAAGACTATAAAATTGGCAATCTAGTGGCTGCTCCGCCTGGCGTATGGCATTATGGGGTTAGTGCTAGGACTGATTGGTCGGGTGTCAGAATAATGTGACTGGGTGAGACATGAAGCCTGTGCTGCGACTTCTGTCTTGTGTGTGGCGCACGTTAAATGTCAAAGCAGCACCGCCCTGATATGGCCCTTCGTGGTCGTGGTCGACTGGGCGTTAAGCAAACAAACAAACCAAAACCACAGGGTGGCGCACAAAGCAGCCCAAGCAAACAAGAGATAAATAATCCACTGTTTACACGA
The DNA here is from genome assembly GCF_037325665.1 of Littorina saxatilis. Taxonomy (NCBI): domain Eukaryota; kingdom Metazoa; phylum Mollusca; class Gastropoda; order Littorinimorpha; family Littorinidae; genus Littorina; species Littorina saxatilis. The sequence goes on from NC_090249.1 coordinate 50,062,249, forward strand.
CAGTCCCCCATTTGTCTCCCAATTAAATAGGGGAAGTAAGCTAGGGTGGGGCACATTGTGTTTTTGTGTGTGGTAAGAATGTTTCTACTCCAATCCAACAGTTATTTTGCCTCCACGTTCTACCATTTCGCATGTGTGTCACGTGTGTGTGTGTGTATAATTATGTGTGTGTGTGTGTGTGTGTGTGTGTGTACAACTACACGTGTGAGTGAGTGAGAGAGAGAGAGAGAGAGAGAGAGAGAGAGAGAGGGTGAGGGAGAGAAAGGGTGAGGGAAGAGTATGCGTGGGCATAAGAGATGTGGAAGACTGTGAGTGGGTGGGTGCATAAGACAGAGAGAAAGGGGATGGGGTGGGCAGACACATAGAGAGAGTATGCGTGTGCGGGGGGGGGGGGTGGGAGAGAGAGAGGGGCCGGGGGGAAGAGAGAGAGAGAGAGGGGGGAAGAGAGAGAGAGAGAGAGAGAGAGAGAGAGAGAGAGAGAGAGAGAGAGAGAGAGAGAGAGAGAGAGAATGTGTGTGAGCGTGATGCTATGTGTTCCGAGTACGAGTGTGTGTGGGTGTGTGCGACACAGAGAGACAGAAGCTCTGTACGGCCGACTTAACACTTTGAAGCAGTAAAAATCCTCCACCAGACAGGCCAATCTTCTTAGTGTTATGAAACAGAGGGGCTCCATGATGCCCGGTGTTTCGCTTGTCAGCTTAAAGCGCCCCCGGCCCGTGATTTATCTGTCCTTGATGACGCCATGGCTTCCAGTCTGGCGGACAAGCTCAACATCGTCCCTTGCTCCGATGTCAATGGCAACCAGATAAATGAGGAAATAAAGACCATCCCCTCTGTGGGCCGACAACAAATGCAAGAAACCAATCAAGCAGTTCATAAAATAATCTGAAAACAATGAATTTCACCTGTTTTAAGAAATGTTGGCATTGTCTTAGTAGACAGGCCGCAGACCTGGCTCAGTTTTTAAGATCTTCTCTGTCTATTGAAAAGTAAAATAACTGACCCCCCCCCAAAAAAAAAAAAAAAAAAAATTGTTTAAAGAACAACCCATTGGCTTTTAAGTGTGGGTCAGTCCGTCCAACATGCCCGACTTCAAAGGCATCACAGTGACTTTAATTCACACGCACAAAAAACGCAACACGCGGTCAGGAACTGTCACTGACAGGAGACAGTAGACAGTATTACTAGGAGTAGGTACCTGTTCATCAAAGTGAGGCATTGCCATCCACATGTATAATTCCGTAAGGTGTGCAGGCCTGTGGGAGGGTGGGTCAATTGTGACGAAGACAATGAAGTGACCAACACAGCCGGCTGCTGCAGTGGGTCAGCTGTCAAATTGTATACAAGTTCTGCCATTCGCATCACACACAAACATGCTTCCTCTCTGTGATGGAACAATGCCTGATGTGCTATAGGCTCATATATATATAAAGTCATGGAAATAAGACAGGAAGCTGTTGTTGTCGTTGCTCGTACCCGCGCTAAGCACTCCTGGGGCTACTCGGGTACACTACAGAGAAAATGGATCTGTTAAACTTGAGTCATCCAAATGAGAAGATTCTGTGTACGATTGTTTTCATCACCCCGCCATACAGGCAGCCTTAACTCCGTCTTCGGAAGATGTTATGCGTAGTGGAACGGCTCACATCTGATCAGATCGAACAGTCCTGCCACCATCCCCTCTCCCTTGAGCGATCGCCGTGCCAAGGAGCAGCAGGGGCAAACAGATAATCAATATTGCGCTAATGAAACGGTATGTTATTTGGCCCCGGTTAGTGCTGGACGGAGAAAGAACTGAGCGAGATATAATGCGTGGGAGGGGGACAGACAGGAGGAGTGAGGGAAACATAATCACAAATGGAGTACTCCATCAGTACAGTATGTGCCGAACGAACTGGTTAAAACAGAATGGTTTAAAATTACAAGGAAGACCTGGGGGCCTCAAAACAATCCGATCTTCTGTACATTCTTAAGAAATCAACAACACCCGTGGGCGACAGAAACAAACATTGAAACCGCAAAACATTCCAACAGCAACATCCCAGAGCAACTTGTAGTGAAGTGTGAGCGAAACCAAAATAGACATCGTGAAAAGCTCAAACTCAAAGTATTTACCAATGAACAGAGGAAACTGGGGGTGGAAATGGAATGGCAAAAAGCCGAGTGAGCGCCCCCAAAAACGTCCGAAAATGGTTACATTTACAAGGCCATGGATGTCAACTGGGAGGTTGAGGATGCAGGCAACTACCGGTCAACTCCAATTAAAGGGACCCTCCAGAGACCCCCCAATAAAAGCACTCACGACACCCACAGCCGCTACCCCCCTCAGCAAGCAGGCTTTGCCACCAGCCAGTCAACAGTAGCCCGGCAAGTCCCAATCAATAGCAGTCAAAAGCCAGGGGGGCACAAACAAGCGTTTTGCAGTAGATCCTCTCTGGGCCCAGAGAGGGCCCGTGAGCTGAGCAACCCGGGCACTCACGACCTGTCAACAGAGTGGGTAAACCGTGCCACCTTCATTTTTTTTTTATTTTTTTTTTACCAGGCTGTGTGGCCTTCCTCTTGCATCAGGCCCAAACACACAGCATCCCCTTGGTACATTTCATAACTTTGCTTTACAACGCACAGTAGGGCCCCCAATGAAACGACCTTCCATGCACGAAACTCTACCACCTTGGATACATAAAGTTTGAATCCAATCAACTGAACAAGGAAACATCCACTGTGCACATGTGCAAATTGTGCTTTAAGACACCTGGCAATGTTCCTTGACAGTACTGAACCAAAATGCACCAAACTGTACCACCCTCAACAACCTGATGTTTATATAAGAGATACACTCTATAATTTCTTCAAGGTAACAGCCCATAGGTACATTTTATAACTGTACTTTACAAGTTTACGCAGCATGTGTTCTTGGCTTTTGACTGAAGTGATCTGAAATTTATGCATGCATTAATTCCTTCAACGTAACATTCCATTAGTAAATTCAAAATCGATCTTTACCTCGCACAGGCCCTCTTGACGGGGATGATTGTAAATGGACCGAATTCTCCCACCTCAGAGTCAGAGGCCTGAAGTTCAAGCATGCTTGAAGTTCTGTTAAGTTAACCTTTAGGACAATATGAATTAAGACATTCTTGCCCTGTTTTTTCCCAGCCACGGAGGACAAAAGGTCAGTTAGACCTGGATTGAAAAAAAGTACAAGTCCAAATGTCCTGGTTAATGCTTTGTCATGTTGGCTTGATAGCAAAATTGATGGACAGAAAACATAAATGTCAAAAGGATAGAATGTCGACCAGCCAGGGTATACATCAGAGTCTGACCGAAGACAAAGGCCTGAGAACAACACTGATTCTTGTCACAAAACTCACATTTTCATATTGTGCACATGTATATGCCCAGGAAACAAAATTCATAGATTTTATGCATGAAGCTGCCAACATTCCCTGTAGGTGGCAACCATATTCCACCGGTTAAGCAATATTGGTGGAAAGTTTGAGTGTTCATTTTGCATGTAAGCATGAAACTGGTCAGCATCTGCTAGCTCAACATACACACTTAATATATATATGACTAATTCATTGTTCATAATTCAATGTAGTTGGTATCTTAATGCTGCATCTCATGCAAGTTCGGAACCAGAACTCAGCAATGCTGTTTTGGTAAATTGTAAGAGGCATACAATGATACATGATTACAACCTCCAAAACTTCACACCCAAACAAGGAAGCTTGAGTCTGTGGTCCAATACCATGATCAAACAGACCACAGACTGGGCTGAGCAGAATGGTCAGCTCAACTCACTGTGAAATGAGCACCTGTGAAAGAATAATTACCTGTCAGTGTCTGCTGTACTGACCAAGCCTACAGGGTCATTACAAACGTCCTGCAGAAATCTGACTGCCCGTTTTGTGCTGACACACACTATGTGAAGATCTGCATACAAAATTAGGTATTCGAGGGCGTCTGAGCCACAGTCATGCTCCAGCATACATTGTAATGTGAAATGAGTCAAGATTTTTGTACATGAAGAATAAACACAGCAGTGAAGACAAGGAGTAAAGTGATCTTACACTGGTGGACACATTTGTAACGCACGGACGAAGGAGCTAGTCCATAGTACATGTAATAAATTCACACCCAGTCATGTACCGAATGCATAATGGACTTGTGCGAAAAACTCCAATCAAAATCCAATACGAACTTGCTGTTTCTTGTACTGGGTACAGTTATTATTTCATTAGGCCAAGGAAAAAAGTCAGTGTTTTCGATCACACACAAAATCCTGTTTTTTTTTCCTCCGGACACAGAACTTTTTCTGAGCCTTTACAAAACTTTAAAATAAAATAAAAATGATAAAATCCGATTTTACAAACTAGCTACTCTACTTATACATCAAGGAGACATAGTTCGCGTGAGTTCCGACTAATAAAAAAAAAAACACTTTAATTTTAACAAACAAAAAAAGTGACCAACTCTAATTTTGTTGGGCCTTGTCATGGGAAACTAAATTTCAAGGGAATCTTCTCCAGGAAACTGAAATTTTATTGATTAATGTTGCAATCAGCTAATACAGTGGAGCCCTCTTTTTAAGACTTTGAAATAATCTTAGAAAATCAAGTCTTCAAAATAGGGAATCTTAGAGTTAAAATGGGGGTAAAATAGATCATTAGATGTAAACACATGTACAGTTAAAAGCAGCATATGAGTCATCTGGCATAACCACAGGATAAGTCAGTAGGTATTTAACCCTATTAATCAATGTGAGTGCCTAGAAGTAGAACACACACTGAAGCAGTCAATCATTTCATCAGCTCATCTGTAAATTAACATCAAATATTAATCAGAATCACCACCAACGTCAGTATACAGGGCCGGACCCAGGGGGGGTTCCAGGGGTTCCGGAACCCCACCCCTGGAAAAAGCATGTACCTTGCTTTGACTTTTACTAGTTTTAGCACCAAAACAATGCTGCTCTTAACCCTCAAAACAAGGCCCAGAATGCACCAGATTGCACAGATTTTAACCGTTTTTCAAAAATTTTCCGGGGGAGCATGCCCCCGGACCCCCCTAGTTCGCGCGCCTGCTTTGCTTTGCCCCCCCCCAAAAAGGAGGAACCCCCCCCCCCCTTACAACTCATTTGGTCCGGCCCTGGTATAGCCAAAATCAATTTGCATTCAGCAGTATGTACTCAGTATCAAAAACAGTGAGTACTGGAATACCTATCCCAAAAGCCATCCACTGATGAAACATAGTACGCCACAGATAAAGTTATAAACGTGTACAGCTGTGCGAAAACATGGCAGTGGACAACAACCTGTCAACTGAAAGGTGTAAAAACACCCACCAGTGGCATGCTTGCGATGTGAGACCCACACTACAGCCATAATTACTTCTGTACATACAGGTGTAAGTGTTTCATACCTTTGCTTTTGGGAGATTTGGGGACTGTTGATTTGGCTACTTTGGGTCGCCTCTTTCGCCGTAACCGTACTACAAATCCGTACAGCAGCCGCCGAGATCGCGATGGTGGGGGTGAGGAGGTTACGGAATGCGACGACAACGATAACGTTGTGGAGGTGTCGGCGTTGGTAATTTCGGAATCTGAAGCGGCTGTATCGGGAGCGTTCTCGGTCGTCTGCTTTTCCTGAGAACTCTCAGAAGGTTCAGTTGGCCCCGCATCGTCACCGTCGTCGACCACGTCGGTGGGACGAGCGGGGCCGTCCGCTTGAATCTCCTCCACCTCCAGCGCTTCTGCTCCCCCTGCCCTCTTCCTCACACACACACACACACGCGTGTGTATCTTTAAGCTGCAGCTACAGACAGCAGAAGCCGCACAACAACACACAACACAACTGTGGCACACTAAGGCGTGTCAGGCGGAGGTCCGTGTCGAGGACGATCGCTCCCCCGTGTTCGACACACTCCAGTGAAGTAGTATTGTCAGATCGCAATTCCAACTATTCGCCCTACCCCGTACTACACAGACTGAACGGAGACCTACGGTAGCTTTACTTCAGTGGTCCCAACACTGTATCGTCTGCGTGGGCTCTCTCTCACTTCGCTTCTTTCCCCGCTAAATGAATGGGTTGGCCACAGCGCGTCACGTGACCGACTTGTTATTGCTTCAGTGAAGGATGAGGAGGCACCAGTGTGTTGCTTTCGGACTCGTCTAATTTTTTTCTGGCTTTGCAGCGGGGTAAAAAAAGCGCAGCAGAGCAGAGACGGGCACTGATAACTAAAACCTGAAAACACTTCCTCCAATCGAGAGCAAGCCAGCATCGCTGCAAGCATTCGGATAAGCCGAGAAAAAGCAAGTACAGTGCTAGAAAAAACACAGGGTGTGCAAGTGTCTCGAGTTGCTCTACCTGAGCGTAGTGTATCGTACCTGTGGTGGTACTTGCCTGCGGGTAATCAGTGGGGCAGAAGAACATGGACACGATCAACTCCACCCGTGTTTTCTTCGCTTACTTCGACTGAGGCAAAGAGCGAGTCACAGTGCTTTTCTTCCACGCCAGTGGTCTGTGAACTCGCCGTCCTTTCCGCACACTGAGGTTACACGTTTCTGGAAGAAAGGCGGTTGAAGGGGGCAGTGACGCTCGCACACATGGATGAGTAGCACGACTTCAAGGAGACAATAGCTTCACTAAGAAAAACCAACGGTAAGTACTTATATTGTCTGGCTGTATTGACGACACGTTTATTAAAGCAAGCAGGTCTTCAATTTGATTTTTGACAAGAGGGAAGTCTAATCTAAATGTCAAACCAGTACAAATGCCTGGGTTAAATTTATGCACTTAATTATATTAAATTTATATGTTTCATGAAAATGAATAAGTAGGTTTGGGTTTTTGGTTTTGAAATTAGTTCAGACAATTATTTAAGGACTTACATACTTTTGTTACATGTTACTTGTTAGGTCTGTCCAAGGGACTTATAGGTTCACCTTGCCATTGTTGGTCACACTATTTGGTGTTGTCACTTTCTACAGCACTAATCTTCAAGCATTTTTAATAATTTGAACCCTGATGGTTGCAAAATCCCCCCCAAAAAGACAGGTAAATTGTTGAAACGTTTAATTTGACAAAACAAAACGTTCAAAAATATCTCGACCCAACGGTCTTTTAAGTGCACAGACAAACAATAAGTAGACAAAACTTCGCTTGACAAAATGTGCGGCCGCTTGCTAGGAAGTCTCAAGCGAATGAAACTTTGATAAAATGAATGAGGTAGTAAGGGGATGGCGTCAGCGTTTGTTCCATAGGTAAATAGAACATGGCAAAAAAAGATAGAGAGAGAGAGAGAGCTAAGGTTAAATGCAGGTTATATACACCTAATGGGTATACAACTACTGTGGTATGAAGTCTAACCCCGGTTGCCACTCAACAAGACAAGCTTACAAACTAATTATCAAAGGGGATACACATTTCACAGAGATGGCATTGAATTGCTTTAAGTAACTCGGCAACTAGCACCATCAAAGAGAAAAACAAATATGTAAAAGAGACAAATCTTTTGTTTTCAAGTCAGCCGGACCACAAAGTTGGAATTAGAACATGTATATATATATCTTTCAGGCAGACATCTATATCTCTGCTGAAAAAGATTTTTTTTTAAATGTGCTTCACTAAAAATCTTGAAGGTCACCTGCAATGTTACCCGAAAACAAGTCTAAAACTGAGGTGGCTCACACACAAGTTAGACTTGGAGTAACAAAAATAATAAGAGGGTACAGGTGGTGTCAAACTAAAACTGGTGACTACTGTCTTGAGGAAGGTATCATTTTACAGGCACCACTGTCCTTTATTGCAGTGTTCAGTAACATACCTTATCCATGCACAGTGTCTATGGCTTTCAGACTACAACTTAACTAACAATGAATTAACAGTAACAGTGATGTCTGTTACTGACATTTGATGAGTCTAGCTAACTTATGTCTTTTGAAATAAATCAAACAACCATTGCCACAGTGTAGGCACATTGGTGTTGTAGCTTTATTACTGCTGAACTGTTTAGCTGCTATAAACTGTTGGTGTTACCTGCGAGAGACATTTGGAGAGAGAGAAGGGGAGCAACTCATGAATAGAGATTTTCAGCTTGCCTTACGCAGTTAGTCCCCTTATTATTCCAAACATCATCAAGGCAGCAGCATCCAATACCCTATCCAAAGCCTGAGGTTGCACGCATGCTGTTCACTCTCTTTCTATTCTTAAGACAAGAATAAATACAGAGGAATTTTTAAAATTTCTAATAAAATCTGACAAGTCAGTTATGGTTTCTGAGAAACTTACTCTGCCATGGCAATGCCACTTCTATTTTCAATTTCACAACCCTATAGTCTATACTGACAATGCGGCTCTGATGGTATTTCTTGCACAGGAGGTTTTGTCCTTTCTGATCAGTAATACTGTTTAGTTAACAGGACAAGTATGCTCCTCTTTTCATGCCTACAATTACTTTTTTTTATGCCTATATATTTTTTCATCCCAAGAGTGAAGACACTGAAATACAGGTTTCCTATGTCTGTTTGTAGAGGGCATGCTGCTTAAAGTTCAGTTATAATCTTGTTGAAGTGAACTTGCTAAAACAAAACAGAATCTCTTTCAGAATGCACGATTGAACTGACAGCTTTCCTTCATCACTCACTCATCACAACTTTACAGTGATGTGTAATGTTTAAGTGTAACTTTCTTTATTTGGTGTTTGACGTCGTTTTCAACCACAAAGGTTATATCGCGACCGGGAAAGGGGGAAGATGGGATAGAGCCACTTGTCAATTGTTTCTTGTTCACAAAAGCACTAATCAAAAATTTGCTCCATGGGCTTGCAACATAGTACAATATATTACCTTACTGGGAGAATGCAAGTTTCCAGTACAAAGGACTTATCTTAACATTTCGTACATACTGCTTGACTAAAATCTTTACAAAAATTGACTATATTCTATACAAGAAACACTTAACAAGGGTAAAAGGAGAAACAGAATTAGTCGTGTCCCGACCAATATGGGACTCCCCCTAACCCGCGGGGGGGGGGGGGGGGGGGGGGGGGGGGGGGGTATGTTGAAGTGTAAAGCAAGAAAGGTCCCCACTCAGGGATGGTACTAGTCAGGACCTTTGGTTATCAAAGCAGATAACAACTTGTGCCAGTATGATGTGCTGCCACTATTCAGTGTTAACATTACTTTCCTGTGCAACAAGAACTGTCTGATTATCTGATACTAAGTTTAGTTTTACCACACAATTGCAAGTCAGCTTAAAAACCATCCCTATTTCTTTCTTGTGATTATGTCCTACCAGTACCAGTGGGGCAAACATGTTTTGGTCATAGGTGTACACATATACTTTAGTTAGGAATAGCACATTCCCACAAATTATCCTGAATTGAAATTGCAGACATTTCTAAAACATCCATTTTCAATAAATCACTTACTTACTTTAAATCTATTACAAATCCCATTGCCACTGCTAGATCCTTTCCAAGCTCCTGTTCAAATGATGAGAAAATTAATTTCTACTGATAAGGAAATGTCACACCATAAATGCAAAGAACCAAACAACATGAAGGCTTATGTGTCAAAGCAGTCAGCTTTTGAAAAATGAGAATGCTAAAAATAGAATGTGGGTGCAGGATGTAAGCATTGTCACTGCTAACCTTTGCTGTTAGGTGACTGATGTGGCTCAGACAGTTTTACTGGTTAGGTTCAAATGACAAGGCACACCAGGGAAAAAAAACTTGTCCATTCACTTAATCAAACACTGTACATGAGGTTCCCATTGTAGTTTCTTTGACTTAATTCAGGAATCTTTATAGAGAAAAAATAATTTTTCTTTGTTGCTGATTTTCTTGTTCAGAATACTGCATCCAGTAAAACTTAATTAAAAGCAAAAGAGAGGCTTACTGTAGAAATGTCCATTGTGACAAAGATGAACACAACGTGAGACTGACAATTAAATCACCATTTCAGTTTTAACAGCATGTGTGAAATTTCTTCCAGTTCCAACTTCCATCTCACATCAATAACATTCTAAGTAATTCTTAGATATAGGACAGTGTTGATGAAACTGAAAAAAATGATAGTCGACTGAATCAGTGAATAACTTGTTTCTCATTCACAAATAATGCTTTAGTCAGTGAGTCATGACGATTCAAATATTCACTACTAAAAATAACAGATCTCCATGTTGAGTTGTGACACTGACAGGTGTAATCCTGGAAAAAGTCTTTGCCTGTGTAACTGTATAAGTGCTTGCAAGAGTCTGCGGTGGTTTACATGATGAACATTAAGAAAGAAGGTATCTTTGGGACTCAAATTTAAATGTCTGAGTTGCAAATATATTGCACGGTGACAGTGCCTCAGAAAAAGTTAAATTGAACATTGAATTTGAAAATGAAATAATGAAAATGAAAAGTAACCCCCCCTTTCCCTATCCCTGTTCGATTTGAGTCTCGCTCTTTCTTGTTCTCTTTTTTTTTCTCATATATATATTTATTAGGATTTTGCTTTTTTGAAGGTTGGTGAGTAATCATATCCTCCAATACAGTCCAAGCCCAGTTTGAATGCCGACAGTGACACGCTGTTTGTTCAATATTAGTTTATTACATCGCTTACGTAATATTCGTAATTCATCGCCTAGTTTTCTCTCTGCAGAAGTCATTCATTACGTTATTTAAAAATGTGTCTTTGATTTTTAGATTATTAATTCAAATAACTGAATACATTGTTTATCGAGGAAGCCAGCAGCGGTTTTTGCGATCGATTGAAACTGGAAAGGAGTCCAATGAGGTTAGCTTTTGGGCGTGTTCCCTTAATAGCAATATCGCCGGTTAACAATCATAAAAATAAACAAACCGCACGTACCCTTTTCTGTGTTGGCCGTGTTCTGTACATCAGCTTGCGGTTTCGGGTCACTGCCGCTGGTTTGGCGATCAGGGGGTCGGTTTTCCGCGACCCCATCTGTTTTGGTAGCCATTCTGACATTCAGAATTCCGGTCACTTCCGGAACTGATTTCGAAAACACAAACTCTCTTATTTCATTTATATGTATTTTTCATCTAATCCGAGAACTCTACTCAAAACATTTTGTATGAATATCTTTAATTGTTATTTTTCAGTGTTAGTTTATTTTGACCAATGTGCGTGCGCAAAAAGTCAGAGCTCCGGGTCAGGATGATGTCAGTAGCATATGACATGTGACGTCACGTGTGGAAAGTTCCTGGTTCTATAAATTTAGCAATCGAAATTGGGGAATCATTTGTCTGTTGAACTTCGTTTATTTTGGTGAGTGAACGATATATTTGAACAAACTTTATTTGTTATTATTTGTTCGTCAAACGTTTCAATAATGTCAAAGCTTAATCTGTTGCCAGTGATCTTCGTGTTTGTTTTGGTTTGTTTTGTGCTTCTGCCTAGGTAGGGCGTCTGCTTTCGTGGCTTCAAAACACTGCCAACAGCAGTGCTGTCGAATCGATCTGTGTCCATGTGTACTGACTTGTCACTTTAGTCTTGTAGCCATAAATACTTATTTACAGTGCCGTTTCTTGAATATTTGAGTCTTTCGTCGTAGTTAGTCCGATTTTGCTGAATCACTTCAGTATGAGTATACATACACAATCTTTGCGAACCTGAAACTGGAACATAACGGGTAGCCACCGAAATCATTGAAAAGCAAGATCTGAAGTGCTTGTATGGACTGTCCTTCACTACTGAGTCTGCCTAAAAGGCCTCATGCCATGTTGCTTTTGACTTTGTCACAAACGTGGCTTAATAAGTTCAAAGTTAATTGTTCTCATGAAAAATATGCGACTTGACATTCTCAATCCCCAAACTGTGTTGTAGAACTACAAATGATAAAGTATGAAAGGCACGGGAAAATTGTAAAATTCAAGTACTAACTGTCCCACGACTAAAAAGCTTCACAGAGTGTTCTTATAATTACAACCTTGAGAAGCTTACGTACTGTAATTGCAGACAATGAGCGCTAAATCTAGTCCTAGTTATCACCAATCATTCATCAACTTGATGATCAAGCCTGTATGTATTACTATTAATATTATGTATGATGTTTACTCTCTGTTTCAGATTTCATCTCAAAGTCTTTACACACACAACAGTCAGAATGTCTTTATATCCAACTCTTGAAGATATGAAGGTGGACCAACTGGCACAGGTATGTTAATATTGTTTTTGTTAATGTTATAAATACAATTCATTAATTCATTTGAGTAATATTTTAATTTAATGGTGGTGAATTATACATATTATAACGCACATGCATGTTCATAAGATTTCTTTCTGTCCAGTGCTGAACATACAAGCAAACACACTCATACACCTATCAGTATCACAAAGCATATCGTTTTGTTTCGCCTTGACAAAAGTTAATTTTCATTTGAGATAAACAAATTAGTTAATTACTGCTTTGCGGTTTGTTTGTTTTCTGTTTGCAATTAAAAAGGAAAATGCATTTGAATGTTTTGCTGTAATCTGTCCCAACAGCAGTGACACTGACACTTTATCTAAAAATAGTAACACTGATGGCACATGACCAAGCACACTTGGCATTGTGCAATACATGTACATGTACTTCATTTGTGGTCATGAGGTGCGGCTGCTGTTTAGTAATAATAATAATAATAATAATAAATGAGCATTTATATAGGGCAACATCATAACTTTACAATTATGCTCTTTGTTGATAAAAGCTTAGCTTAGTCCAGTGTGATATGAGATGAGGTATATTTTGTTTTTTTAAATTACAAACTTGTGGAATACTTAAATCAATAGGAGTTGTTAGCTGAGGTAATGTAAATGTGACTGCTGGTGTTAAAATACAAACTGTACTTCACTGTTTCTTAGCCTCTCATTAATTCCTATCTTCTTTTTAGAGTATGTAGCATCTTTGCATATTTTATTCAGGTTTTGCTGTTTTTGTGGGTTGTTTTTTTCTTCAAATTTTTTTTCATAATTTTGTTTATAGAGTTTATTTATTTATTACCTTATTATTTTCTGGTAAAGTGATTATGGACAGAAAACAGGAATCTTGATGAATGTCACACACTATGAATAAAATACAGTTCCCCCTGCAGTGTAGCTTAACACAATTGACTGTTGAGCAGATTGAGTCAGTCTCTTGAGTCATTGAGTCAAGCGATCGATCAAGCAATCAGTCAGTCAGTGATTGCGTAGGTTTCCGCTTATGATATACACACGTGTACGTGAACAATTTGTTGATATGAAAAGAAATTTGTTGATATAAAATGAAATTTGTTAATATTAACAGAAATGTGTTGATTTAAAATGATATTTGTCATTATTTAATGAAATGTGTGGATATAAAAAGATATTTGTGGATATAAAAAGATATTTGTTGATATATAATGAAATGTGTTGACATAAAGTGAAATTTGTTGCAGGCCCAGGTGCAGCATGAACAGCGCCAGGCCATCACGCAGGGGGGAGGAGAATACCCATCAGTTTCCCCCTCCCTGGCCCCAGGTCCCGGCATGCAGCACTCAGGCTCCGACTCCTCTCTCTCCTCCCTCTACCCCTCCCTGGGCGACTACATGGGCCTGCACCTCACCCCCCAGATGGTGAATCAAAACATGCCCGTGGTTGCACAGGTTGGTGGCCTTTCTTCTTCATTTTCTAGTTCAAAAAAAAACAAAACTTTTTTGGAATGTTTCATTCAAAACAAATTAAAACATTCACACGAACCTCTGCCCTGTAAAGAGGACAAGCAAGAGACAACCAAAACAAAAAAGAAATGATGGTGTGACTTAACTAAGAATGTCCTCAAGATGGTTGTAGCAATGACATCAATATTTTAATACTTTTATGTAGTGGTTGATTTCATTGATGTATAATTATGCGTTTTGATCGTTGCCTGTGTGTTTGTCCTGTTAGCGACGCGATGTGGTGCCAAAAGACAAATTTCCATGTTTATGCGTAATAAAAATGGACAAGACAGTTTCTGTATTTTATCGTATGCCTGCAAATTTCAGTTTTAGCAGAGAAGCCTATTCCTATCTTCTTTCTTCTGTCATGTATCAGCAAATGCAGGTGAGCACACGACCAGCGTACCCCTCGCAGAGCATGGTGGCACCCATCACTGGCAACGACAACAAGGCTCTGATGCGCGCCGAGATCAAGCAGGGAATCAGGGAGGTGACCTGCTGCAAGGACGGGGAGGGCAAACTGGGTCTGCGAGTGCGCCATGTCAACAATGTGAGTGTTTGGCTGTAACTTTGTAAGCCATCTGATAACCCATTTTTTTCATGTGAAAGTAACAAGGTCAATTTCAAACTTTAAACAATCGTAGCTAAGTCTCTACTGCGAGTTTTCCAAAATTATCAACGATCTTCTTCTTCTGTGTTCCCAGCCATGCTAAATTTTCAATTCGGTCTGTGGGGTGAAAACCGAAGTCCGCTGCAGTGAGGTTGCCGATCGACCCCCCACAGCTTCTTGTGGGCCTCCACTGGACTGGGCATATATAAATGATCTAACCTTGCAGAAAGCCAGTAAAAATGGAAACAGATATGCATCAAAGGTAGCATTGTGTACAGTGATCATTTCTGGAGCAGTATAATGGAGCTTGACCAGGCACAATTGGGTGCTCTGCGTGGAAAAGGGTTTAAGACACTCTCATTCACATACTCTCACACATTTTTTTTTATTTAATTAAAGGTACACATGTGTTTTTTGTGATTCCGAATATTTTTCCTGTCAGATTTTTCACACTCCACATACACCCATAGTGCAACAACAGTTTTTACTAGTCTAAGGAAAATATTGAAACTGTGATGGTGTCTTTTTGCAGGGTTTGTTTGTGGCCCTGGTCCAGAAGAACTCCGCAGCAGCGTTGGCTGGGCTGAGGTTTGGCGACCAGATCCTGGCCATCAACGGACAAACGATGGCCGGCTGGGACAACGACAAAGCGCACAACTTCATCAGGAAACTGGACCCTCAGCGCATCACCATGGCAGTCAGAGACAGGTAGGGGATAGACTTTTTGCTTTGAAAGTTGTGCATGAGTGAAAAAAAGATCTGGGTATCACCAGTAACCTTTGTTTAATTGAAAGCAGAAGAACAACGGTGAATGCATGTGGGGAAAACAAATGAAAAGACTAAAAAGTATTGTACTGACATATGCATGAGTACAGTTTTTTGGGAATCTTTTTATTTCTCTGTTCAAGTGTCAAAAAAAAAGAATTTATTGTGAAACATGAATGCATATAGACTTTGTCTATTTCAGGGTAAACATGTAATAGAGATGATGATGTCAACTAGTAATTAGTGCTGTGTGATGGTTCTCCTTGAGCAAGTTCATTTGACTTCATGATGGAGATTGTGGGATGTACGCAACATTGCTGGGATCCTCACAGCTGTACACTGAAATGCCAGATTCAGAAATATGTTTGAGTACAGGTAATTCTGCTTGCCTAAGTTCACTTAATATATTTTTTTCTTTGTATTCTCATCAGGCCATTCGAGCGCACAGTGAGCATGCAGAAAGACAGCAACGGCTACATTGGCTTCGTTTTCAAGGGCGGCAAGATCAAGAGTCTGGTCAAAGACTCGTCTGCCGCTCGTAATGGCGTCCTGACAGATCATCACCTCGTCGAGGTCAACGGACAGAATGTTGTGGGCTTGAAGGTAAGACAAATCTATTTTGATGCTTGAAATTCTGTCCAAAAAAGTTAGTAAGCCAATGAAGGTAGGGTGTGTGTTGATGAGGGATTGGTAAGAGGAGAGAAAAAATAGTGAAAAGATGAGTGGATAAGGTGAAGAAGATTATGCATGTTAAAATGTTGAAGTTGCTGTGAACTTGTTAATATAAGAGGTTCTGCCGTCCTTTTGTGTGTTTTTTGTTTTGTTTTTACAGCAAGTTAAGATTTTGTTGACATTGTTGTGAAGGTTTCACAGCCATCAGGGCAATTGTAGCCAAGCTTGTTTAAAAGTACAATTTCTCTATGAGAAAATAAAGTATTCTTATTCTTATTATTACAGTGTGGTAGTAGTAGTCTCTTGTTGTTGCTGTTATTGTTGTTAAAAGGATTCGGTTACCTGGTGTATGTTATATAGTCCAATGAGAATTAAAAGAAAGTATCATTTGGAAACCCTCAAGAATTAAAGATGTATTATTTTCAAACCAACAAGAATCTTTTATTTGTAGGACTCCGAGATTGGCGAGATCATCGATGCTGGTGACCGAACCATCACCATCACCATCATGCCCTCGTTCCTGTACGAGCATGTGGTCAAGTGGTAAGTGTTGCTTTTCCTTTTTTCATTCATCTCAGGTGATGCAAAACAAGTTTAACATGAAAATGATAATGGTACATGTATGTCTGAAAACTAGGAAAAGTTATTTGGACTTTTGAAGATCAGACATCTCTTGTGTCAATGCATTCTTTATGCAGATTAAAAGTGCTACAGTTGTAACAGTCTTTCCTTTGTTTCTTAAGAGTTTTACAGGTGTCAAGGCCTTCCTCAATTGTGAGCCCAAAGTTGACTTTGCAAAGGCCTTTTACCACAAATTCATTGCCACCGCTTCGTGCAGAGAGCTTTGTAAAGTAGACTTCGCAAAGTGGACTTGGCCCAATTATTATTATTATTAGGCTTTACAAATGTTTTCAGTACAAACTACAGTGGAACCCCCTTTTAAGACTCCAACCAATTTAAGACCCTGTTTTCTCAGATTTTCTGTTCAGAACTTCTGTAAATCTAACCCCATTTTAAGATTCCCTCCTATTTAAGATCTGATTTTCTTAGAATTCTTGAGGTCTTAAAAGGGGGGTTCCACTGTACCTTGAAGATAGTCCTTGCCTGAAAGCCATGTATTCCCTCTGACAATGTGTGACAACTTTTGTGTTACAGCATGGGCAACAGTCTCATCAAGAAGCTGATGGACAGCTCTATCCCTGATCTGTAAACGCCTTAAAACTACAGCTCGGACCTAACACACTTCAACCTTCACTACGTTTATGGACCACTTTCCTCTCAACTTTATTTGGAATTTGGGCTCTTTGAACTTTATGCATGCAATGCAAATTGTCTAAAAAATACAAGAAAAAACAGCCACCTCTCTGCATCCAAACAAAGTGGAAAAAGAGAAGAAGAAAAAAAAAAGAAACAAAAACAACCGTAGAAATCGGCCCAAGACCAAGACAAATGGAGCAAAGAAATAAAACACTGAAAGGAATTCAAACGCAAAGAAAAGAAAAGGAGAAAATAAAATAAAAATTGAAACACTAAAGTGTTGCTGATTGGCTAGACAAGGCTTGTGAAAATGTGATAATGTTTTGCGTGTTTTTTCCCCA
Organism: Littorina saxatilis; assembly: GCF_037325665.1. Classification (NCBI taxonomy): domain Eukaryota; kingdom Metazoa; phylum Mollusca; class Gastropoda; order Littorinimorpha; family Littorinidae; genus Littorina; species Littorina saxatilis. Next base: position 50,079,571 of record NC_090249.1, read on the forward strand.
AAATTCTGCAAAGGTTTTTATTTCTATTTACATTATCTTTGAAGGGACTCCGTTTCTCTAATAATAGAGAAAGAAACTGCACAACCCAATTGTGAAAAACAAACTCTGGTTCTCTTTGGTGCAACCCAACAAAAATATAAATGTTGCTTTGTGCTTGTTTTTTAGTGTTGATCATTTGGTTTCTCTGTCACCGTCACTGTGAGTAACCCTTGCACATAAGTAACTTCAGTATGCGTGCGTAGACAGTACGTGTATACTTTAAAAGTATGCTATATGAAAGTGTATTTTCTTTGATCTTGTTTGAATAGTTCAACTTTGATCAGTCTTATGATCCAATTTTCACAGGAAAGATCTTTTTGTATCAGGGAAATAGGATCAAAGGCATATTCACGTTAAACAGTCTGTGAAAGCTGTATATATTTTTGACCACAGAATGTTTTGTTTCCGTTTTCACTGTCAGTTCAGTACGTTGTTGTGTAGCTATGATTAGGCCAACAAAAAAAAGTTGTATGTTTCTGGTAACATGGCTACAAAAAATAGGGTAGGTAGGTAGGGATTTTTTGTTTTGTTTTGGTCAGGGTAGAAAATAACTATACAGTGGCGCAAAGAGACTGGACTTGCCATACAAAGAGAAAGACGACACATTACAAAACAAATGAGACAAAAGGGATGCGGGGTTATGCCCCTTGTGTCGTCTGCCGTCTGTTACTTATGTATTGACACTTTTTTTCATTTTTTTTTTTTTAAACAAATGCAATAAAAAAAATCTAGGGTCGGCGGGAAAAAAACTAGGTAGGGTCGGGTGACCAGAAACATACAACTTTTTATTTTTTTGCCTTATGGTAAAAGTTAAAGTCTGCTCTGAGATTAAAAAAACAATTAACAAAAAAACATTTTTTTTTTTAACCCTTTCGCTGCCAATCAAACTTCCTGACTGCCAGGGAATATTGGAGTTCGGGGTGTAATAATTCACAAAAAATTCTAGCTCCAAACTGGCAGTAGGTAGGAAAGTAAAACCTATGTTATTTTTAAAGGAAATTCAACCAAGAATCTGTTTTTAGTATCTAATCATGGAAATAATGCACAAGTGCAGGACGGGTATACCCGTCCTAAGGCAGTCAAGGGGTTAAAGAAAGGAAATGTTTTGGTGTGTGCAGCAATATCATGCATAATGATTCATTTAAATCTAAATGACTTGGAGAGTCTTTTTATAATAACATGAGCTATGATGAGGGTTTTTTCTCCTCCAGAAACAGTACATCAATCTGATCAAGGTACATATGTACATAATATTGTAATCTTATGTTCATGAAATTCTGTTGAGACATGCGAAATTCTGTTGAGATGTGCCTGGTTGAATTAGACATTTTTGTGGTCAGACGATGTTACGTAGAAGGTAAAGAAACACCAAGAGCGGTGTACCCTTTTTACTTTATTCAGTATTGACATTTAGTTTTGTTAGAACAATCACGGGAACATTTCGGCTTAGCGCTTTCTTTGGCGGGCGAGCTTTAAAACTTTTTTGATAAAATCAAATCATCAATTCCTTTATTCAAATATTATAATAAAACAATGTGTCAAATTGTCATTGCTTAATGTCTTTCAATGCATTCAAATGATCAATAATCCCGTTTATAATATTGAAGTGAACGATTTTGATATGTCTCTGAATGATCCCACAGTGTACATAATTTTGTCAGTGTTCATGTGTAGTGATCGTTTTTGTTTTCATTATATGTGTTCATGATCATGTCATGTGAACAGTCACTATAGTGCCTGTGTGTCATAGTGCTAGACATTTTATATGACCTTTTTGTTGTACTTATCTATTGTATTTTCTGTGATGCCTTTTTGGCTTTTTTCGATATATTCAACTATGTACTTTATACATAGTTGTCATCACTGGTGAATTAACCACCGGACACACCAATATAATTCTACCTGCATTCTTGTGTGATCATGCTAACGATATAAAGGGTAATTTAAATGAGCAGTTCCTTCATTTAGTTCAAAAGGGACCAGTTGATTTCTTTGTCTTCATTAATTGTTTTAGCATATTTTCAAAATGTTTGTTGAATCAAGAAGCAAAATGGTACACCAATTTATCCAATGTTAGTTTAGTGTGGATTGAAGGGAAGTTTTTTGTTGGTAAGGCAGTGCTAGTGTAGAATTTTTTTATACTGACAATCGAGTCAACTTATTTGTTTTTATCAAATTCGACAGAAGAATGAGGAACTCACAGAGTGTTGTGTTGTTTGTACCACAGTTGTGTTACTGGTTGTCCCAAATCCTTTCCCGTTTGTTTTTTCTCTCTGTCTATTGAACCATATTCCCAAAAGTAAACTATCAGACCTGAAATGTGTAATAGCTGGTTCTCATCTGTAACTGCCTCGATCACTACATCATCCGTCTTCGGCAGCAGTATGTGTTTGTCTTTCTTTATTTGGTGTTTAACGTCGTTTTCAACCACGAAGGTTATATCGCGACGGGTCCAGTCTAGTGGTCAACCAGTACATCTGTAATAACGATCAATTGAAGAAGAATAAATTAATATTTGTAAAACAAAGTTCTTCGCTCTGTGTGTGATCTTAGTGTGCAAACAGAACAATTGTGACTGTCACTTCTCTTTCTTTTCTGCTCTGCTGGTTTTCTCTTAACAGGCCCTCTCCTATTTCTTACATTATATTCTCACTTTGTCTGAGGACAGTTAAAATCCACTCATGTCTCAATATCATTTACTCTGCATGAGCTGAAAATGAGTCCAGCTGTCAAAAAGATAAATGACGTGCTGCATAATTCACCTGCACACTTCAAAATCAGTCGCACAGAACACAAAACAGGAACTACAACGGAGCGAATGCCACTCTGGCTCACGCAATATTTGATTATTACATTACACTCATTACTACATGGACTCAGGATTTTCTTTTTATGATGGCCTGTGAAAGTGGTCCATACATGTGTACGGATATTCTTAAACATCTACATATTTGTAGGTTAACAAATCCCGTGTTGTGCGAAGTGTGCATCGTTCAGCCTGACACTACAACAGCTACTCCCCTGTTGTTAGTCTGTGCGTAGTACAGTGTGTCAAAGAAACAAGGCTATTTACACCTCTTTCAACGCTGCTGTTAATGTACCAATACCATTTCAAAAACTTACATCTAAATTACACCACAGCAAACTCACTTACTCTCAAGCACTTTTATAAACAAATACAACATATATATCAAGGCCACTGTTTGAAGATTTATATTCAAAATACATACAGTGACATCTTTTTGCGACATAAATTATGGAGAGATTAGGCAAAAACATACACTTTCCACTGGAACAAGGCAATCGCTTACCATGACCCAACCCATGTTACAAACATGTCATTCACTGAACTCCATCACACACTCTTAGAGTAATGGTGTCTGAATCATTGAGGCAAGGAACAAAAAGCCAGGTAATGACTAGAAGTAGAGACTGAAAAGCAAAGGGGGGTATGATTCAGTGATGAAATATATGTACTTTCCTTCTTTATTTGGTGTTTAACGTCGTTTTCAACCGTTCAAGGTTATATCGCGACGGGGAAAGGGGGGGGGGGGGGGGATGGGATAAAGCCACTTGTTAATTGTTTCTTGTTCACAAAAGCACTAATAAAAAAATTGCTCCAGGGGCTTGCAACGTAGCACAATTTATGACCTTACTGGGAGAATGCAAGTTTCCAGTACAAAGGACTTCACATTTCTTACATACTGCTTGACTAAAATCTGTACAAACATTGACTATATTCTATATAAGAAACACTTAACAAGGGTAAAAGTAGAAACAGAATCCGTTAGTCGCCTCTTACGACACATGCTGGGGAGCATCGGGTAAATTCTTCCCCCTAACCCGCGGGGGGACCAGTTAAGGACAGGCTTTAGGGAAAGAGGAAATGTGCAAAGGAACCAAGTATGAATCTGATAGAAAAAACTGTTGGTCATTCATTCCTCAAGTCAACATATAAACTGGGTGTGAATATGTAAGTCTCAATCCAAGTACATGCATCAATCAAAGTTCATTAATCAGTCAGCAATTGGGCTGGCATTTATTGACTTTTCGTGTGGCTATTGTGCCACAGTTACATTTGATTTAATGACAGGAGCCACGTTCATTGACAAGAGCACCATTTGGCCTTGGCCAGACCTGGACCGGTATACAAGAGTCATGGTTGAGACTTTAGTGCGGGATAAACTGTACCCTCAGTGCAATTTATCCCAGACTTAAGTCTCTTAACTTGACTCCTGCATACCGGCCCTGGTGACTATTAGGTGTGGCCCAGCACAGGTTAAACTGAGTTGTACAATCTAGCGTGAAATGGACATACTGGCCAATGTTAATACAGTCAGCACTTTTATGGCAAAGTCAAATCAACAGGGAGAAACGATGATATTATGATTTTAATACCAAGAAGAACTTTCCATTCAGTTTGCATTGAATTTATAGTTTCTACTCCATATATCAAAAGGCGAATTCTTTTTCTAATGACTGTACAAACATGTAAATCCTTTTACTGTACCTTCCTACGCCTATACACTCAGCATCCACTACACAGAGAAAATCCAAGTACGTATTATACCTAGGTTTTGGATGACTTATTTCCCTTTACATATGCCAGGCTGTTCTATTCACATCGATAGTCCAACTGCTCCCCCTTCCTTTAAGTTACAGCAAGCTACTTTACTTGTCTTCATTCCATGTGCTGTCCATGAACTCAAAACCAGTTCTTATTTAATTCGTTTTTATCTTCCACAACCTGCATTAATTCAAAAGCTATCTCTTCATCATTTAAATGAATGCTACAAAGTAAATCAATCACTTTCAGAAGGAAGTAAAATCACTCAAAAATTGAGTACACCACAGTGACTAATCTCCTTTGAAGAATCAGCTAAGAGGCTGAAAATTTGTAATAATGTCAACAAAACACAAAACAAGACATGAAAAGCCCCACAAAAACAAAATTAGACACAAAAACTCCCCTCGTCCAAAGAGCAACAAAAATAACCATACTGTTAGTTTCTACTGACAGAACACAAGAATGGACATAATGAAAGATGTTATTGCACAATTAACAAAAACAAAAACAACGCTACATTGTACATGTACTACAATCCAGTAATTAAATCAGATCTTGTTCCTGGTAATGGAAGAAAACTGCTAATGTTAAGTCTCCATAAAATCCAAAAATGACCCTACAAAAAAATTCTTCCCCTCCAATTCCCTTGTGGACATATTGACAAAAGTCATTGCACCTCTTTGCACTAAATTTGTGGTTATGTTTTATTTGTCTTCAAAACGAGATGAAAGAACAAAAATACAATTGCCATAAACTAAAATCTTTTTGTGAAGAAAAAACCCACCCCAAAACAACAGAAACAAATGTTAAGGCAAATCACAAAGGTTTTAACATTTCTTATTTCATCATTTACTAAAGCAAAGCCACATTCAAATATGTCAGTCATGAACCATAGACATTTTTTAAAACAGTAGTTAAAAGTACTGATGTTATTTCACATTGCATCATTCT
>NC_090249.1:50095127-50100127 GCF_037325665.1 Littorina saxatilis
GATGGTTACACTGGCAGGCGACGAAGAGTGGGGTGCCTCCATCCTGTATAGAAGTATGGAGATCGAGAAATGTGTCATGTGGTTATATGGTGCTTTGAACCTCAGGCTGAGTTTTTGTATATACATGCATCATGTATAAACTTTTCAAGGTTCCTTTCAAAAACAAAAACACAAAGTGGGTTGCAATTGTTTTTTTATTTATCTATTTCTATTTACTGTACTTTCCGGGTGAGAAGGCGCTTCGTTATCTAAGACGCACCCCCTTCTTTTTAAAAAAAAAATTGTAATCCAGTCACCCATTGGACGCAGGGGGCCGATAGCGCGCACCAAAATTGAAAAAGTATACCAGTAGTGGAAGAATGAAAATAAGCCGGCGAGATCAAAGCCAGGTCCATTGTTTATAGTTTTTGCCATGAGAGGTGGTTCCTGTCATATCTGAGAGAGGAAACACTTCCTGCTTCGGGGTCAGTGACCGGTCAGTGACCGAGTTTAACAGAGTCGAACTCTGTGTGTGCGGCGAGATCAAAGACATTGTGATAGCTGGGTGGCCTTGTTTATAGACACGACCTTCTTCCCAGGGGTCAATGACCCAGTTTTTGCCATGAGAGGTGGTTCCCCTGTCATATCTGAGAGAGGAAATACTTCCTGCACCGGGTCAGTGACCGGTCAGTGACGGAGTTTAACAGAGTGGAAATAATTATGTGTGCTCTGTGTGTGCGGCCAGATCAAAGGCAGGCATTGTGATAGCTGGGTGGCTTGAGAGCTCGAGGAAACTTGGCCAGGGCAGTACCTAGTAGCTGAAACATGCATTATCACAAGTTGTTTGACTGGTACTCAGGCGGTCTCTTTGATTTTTTTCGTATTTCATACACGGATTAGACGCTTCGTTATACAAGACGCAGGGGTCGAACTCGAGGAAAAAAGTCGCGCCTTATGACCCGGAAAGTACGGTACTCTTTTATTTCTTGTGAAGTTTAAGAAAGGAACTTTAGTCTGACAAACCCCATATGGCTTTGTGAGGCATGTACTGATGTAGGAGTGTTGTTGTCAAGATGTCAGGCATGTAGCCTCAGATTCATTCACTCATCATGTACAGGAAATCATTGCTTCTCTACTGCACGTCTTCATTTTGCAACACTCGCTGGTATCGTTCCTCACTCTAACATGACACTGTGCACGATGCACCTGTAGTAAGCCTTGAGAAACAAAGAACAGGCCAATAAGCCACTGAACAACACAGCGGCAGGCTGTGCAAATGAATGCACACACACGCTCTGACTACAAAGTTTTGACTCCTTATTTGAAAAGTTAAAAAAAAAAAGATTTGCTTTGGTCATTTTGAAAATGTCAACAATCACAGATAAGTCACTTACCATCATGTTTTGTCTGTTGTGTCACTTGTGCGTCCACTTTAAAGACCAATAGGTCGAAGTTCTTGCGAATGTTTGGTTTTGTGTCTATAATTACATGTTCCAATAACTCAACCTTTTTGATTTCTTATTTCTTTCAACCAAGAGAAATATTCCATGATGTTTATGTCAGCTTTCCCCAAAACCAAAGTAATCACAACATTATATGCACAAAAGTGTGTATGTAAGTGTGTATTTAAATAAACAGAAAAAGGAGAGACTGAACTCACATAACTGGGAAGATCAATGGCTGCCCCATGTTCCAGCAGAATGTTGACAATTTCCAAGAAACCGCCTTGAGCAGCGAAAAACAACGCAGAGGTTCCCGTCTGAAACACAGAGAATGGCATTAAGATCAAGTGATTTGTTTTGTTTCATATCTTCTTACACTTTCATTTCTAAAGACTCTCCTTAATTAAGCCCGAAGTTCGACTTCGAGAAGACTTCGCAAAGTGTTTTTACCGATGACTCAATGCCATAAAGCTTCATGCAGCAAGCTTTGTAAAATAAACTTTGCAAAGTCGACTTCGCCTAATTAATGAAAGGCTTGAAGGCCGACTGGTGCCTTTTTTTAAAATTAATTCATCAAAAACTTCCAACTCACCACAGCAAGCAGTCTGGGTGTTGATTTGTTGGTATGTGACTAAGTGGAGGGATGGTCTTATCCCATGTTAAAGCCTAACCTGATCTGAGACAGTGTGTGAGACAAACTGTTTTCATGAGGCCGAGTGGGCCTTTAAAGAATTCCTTGCCTTTTAGCCCTGCATAGGCAGACAGAGTGAGTTCTAGGCACACCATTTCACAATTCTATCTTTCATTGTTTCACATGATGAAAAAAGTAATCCTACTCCTGTAGCCCCGTCCCAAAACCACCCCGTTTTCTCCACAGAAACATTGCATAGCAACAAATAGTTAAAGCTGTGAACAGGTGAAGAAGATACCATTAGTCATGCTATCCTTCCAGAAAAAACACATTATTCTACTAAAATGTCCATGATTTTATGGCAACTGATAGAAACAAGCCTGAAAATGTTCACCCTCATTTAAGATCCTCTGTTAGACCTACTTTTCTCATGCACTTGGAGGTCATTAAAAAAAAACAAAAAAAAAACAGGGGCCACTGCAATTGTATGACTTGTGTGAACAGTAATTTGTCACCGCATGAAGCGACCGCCTAAGCAAAGAGTCAGAGTGATAGGAGGAAGGGGGAGGGTGGATGGAGGAGAACGCACTTGCCAAAAGAGGAGGAGGAAGAGGAGGAACATGTGCCAAAGGAGGAGGATTAGATGGAAAGGGGAGGAGGAGGTGGAGGAGGTGGAGGAGGAGGAGGAGAAAGCAGGATGAAAGAGGTAGATCAGAGACAGCTCCAATCAGTCCAGCCAGGTAGACTGTCCTCACAATCGTGTGGTCTTTACTTTCTACCAATCTTTACCTGACTGTAACAGTAATTTGTCACTAATTCGACTACATGAAGTGTACTTCTCCAAGCTGGCCGCACGAAGTTTTAGCACTGAGTTTTGGTAAACAAATTTTCATGAAGTCGACTTCGGGCTTAATTTAGGATAGGCTTTAGAGTCAGAGGAATGGGAGGAAAGGGGAGGGTGGATGGAGGAGGAGGAGGAGGAGGAAGAGGAAACATTTGCCAAAGGATGAGTAGCTGGAAGGGGAAGGTGGAGGAGGAGGATTAGAAGGAGGAGGAGGAGGAGGAGGAGGAGGAGGAGGAGAAGAAAGCAAGATGAAAGAGGTACATCACAGACAGCTCCAGTCAGTCCTGACTGTCCTCACAACCCTGTGATCTTCACTTTCTCGCCATCTTTATTTGACTGTAACACTTGCCAGTGGGGACAGAGAATAGGGCGGAGCTGGCAGTAAAGCAAGTGTTGTCACCAACACACAGCACAATGTTTAACTTGAGATGGAGTTGGCAAAGTGATGTGGATATATATATATATATATATATATCTGGTTTTAAGGGCCTGCTACACCACTCCACTTTTCTGCATGCAACTGGCTTTTTTAGGCTGTATAAAGCTCATAGCAATCGTGCAGCAGATCAGTTCACATAACCTTAAATACATTCCATGTGTTGTCCAGTACACCGCATTGAGCCCTCAAAGTTTTTTAAAAATTCTTTAGTTTTGTTTTATACAATCACTGAATGACAATTGAATTCCAGGTCGCTGTGTACATCCGGATGCCAAATAACTGTGAAGCAGCTGACCATAAAAGCTCATAATAAACCCTCTCTTCTGTGTCGACTGTGTACAATCGCATGCTGGATACAGCCTGCAACGTGCTGCAGGCAAAGAGACTCGACAGTGAAGAATGTAGATGATGTTTGAAATCAGACAAATCTGCCTGGGGACTAGCTCTGACTTTTTCAAGTTTTGCTCTATGATTTTGACACCTCGAATGGCTTTAAAAATAGGAAAACTACCAGGAAATCATTTCTTAAAGCAGGATTTCCTACACGCATTGTGTGCAGCCAGTTGCTTTCAGCAAAGCTGCATTGCGGTGCTACCCCCTAAGTATGTAGTTGTAGATGCCGTCTTACCAGTCTCCTTGCGCTGGGGTCAGCTCCCTGGTCCAGCAGTTCTCGGACACACTGCACGTGGTTGTTGGCAGCGGCAAGGATCAGCGGGGTCGTGCCTTCCTGTAACATAGTAACAAACACATTGACAATGTCATTTATGATGTTGTGTGACCTCTCTCCAATGCTGACCTATCGCACAAGCGTGAAGCTGTGAATGGCATGGTTGGTTGGTTGGTTGGTTGGTGGCTTTCGATGTCACTCCAACCTATTTGGCTTTTTGGGAACAATTCCATTTTTTTTCTCCTCAGTTTACGTGGTGGTCTACATAGTGGTCTACACAGTAAAGTGAAGAAGGTTTAAAAATAATCACATCTTTTCAGCCTTAATTGTTTACTATAAATCTTGTTAAAAAAAAATCTTGATCTCCTTTAAAAGGCTAAAAATCTTGTCCGGGGGATGTCCCAGAATAAAACCTTCAGAGTATCAGCACTTTAGTGTTTGTTGTGAATATATGATATGTCCTCAGTGTATGCATTGAAAGGCAGGGGAAAAGTGTCAACTAAGAAAACAACCAATACTGACACATGATATGTACATGAACCTTCAACCTTCCGACGATATATTCTTACTGAATTCTTCCTACTTGGAGGATACTTATTTTACAAACAAGCATTTCTTTTTGAACATTTCTTTGGGTTGAGTTTGGTACGGTGGGTCTTGCTGAACATCTCAAGCAGCCCTACGTAGTATCATAAGCACCGTAAGTATTTGGCTTACAATTTGAACAAAAGATGACATACCATCCCACTCTGCCCACACTCTCATCTCTCTCCTTTCATTCGGACAGTCAATCAAACCTCCTTCAACGACCATGGCAGAGAAGTCACTCCAACAAATATTTGGAAATCTTGCTACATGCACATCTTTTGCTCTAGTCAAAACTTGACTAAATGTAAACAAGAAGAAGAAAGAAACAATTAAAACCCTGTAGTCCGAGACAGACACAGTCAGTGTAACAGGAACTTGTCACTCATTCGCACACACACACACACACACAC